>NW_020940527.1:22907298-23093758 GCF_900497805.2 Vombatus ursinus
ATCTATCTATCTATCTATCTATCTATCTATCTATCTATCTATCTATCTATCTATCTATCTATCTATTTATCTTTCTATCTATCCCTAGTTTCTTTCTTGCTTTCCAGTCCCACATGGCCAGCTGCCTAATGGACATTTCAAACTGCTCCCATAAACATCTGCAACTCAGAGTTCTGAAAATAGAACTCATCCCTTTCTTTCCCCAAATCTACCCCTCTTCTAAATTTCCCATTATTGGTTGAAGGCACCCTCCATGTTTACATCCTCACCTTACACAGCTCACCTCACACATCTGATCAGTTGCCAAATAATAATAATAATAATTGCTAACTTTTACATAACACATATAATATTATTTATATAGCACTTAAGCACTTACAATGTGCTGGCACAGTGCTAGATGCTTTAAAATTATTATTTCATTGGATACCTACAAAAGCCTGGGAGGTAGGTGCTATTAATATCCCCATTTTATAGATGAGGAAACAGGCTACCAGAAGTTAAATGACTTGCCTAAAGTCACACAGTTAATAAGTATCTGAGACCAGATTTTAACTCAAGGCTTTCTGACTTGAGGCCAGGCTCTGTGTGCATTCAAAGCACCAATACTGTCATTTGTACTTGTACAATGTTTCTAGCATTTGTTTCCTTCTGCTTACTCGTGCAGGCAGATTCCTAGGTTAGGTTTGCATCACCTTTTGTCAGGACTATGGCACTAGCTTCTTAATTGGTCTCCTTGCCTCATTTTCCTTCTCCAATCCATCTTCTACTCAGCTATTATGGTGTTATTACTAACGTATAGGTCTGATCATGCTACTCCCTTGCCCAAGAAGTTTCAATGTCTCCCTATCACCCCTAGTATAAAATATCAACACCTTTGTGTCTGCTTAGTACATAGTAAGTGCTTAATAAATGCTTTTTCATTAATTCTTCATGGCATTTAAAGCCCTTCCCAGTCTGGTCCCCACCTACCTTTCCATCCTCATAATATATAGCTTTTCTCCATGCACCTTAGGGTCCAGCCAGACTGGCCTTCTCTCTGTTCCTCCAACAAAGGATTTTGACTGTTCCCCATGTTTGGAAGACACTTCCTCTTTTTTTTTGGCAAGTCAGTTGGGGTTTAGTGACTTGCCCAGGGTCACACAACTAGTAAGTGTTATGTGTCTGAAGCTGGATTTGAACTCAGGTCCTCCTGATTCTAGGGCTGGTGCTCTATCCACTGCACCACCTAGCTGCCCTAGGCACTTCTTCTTTACCCAGGCCTTTAAAAATCCCGTGGTTTCCTTCAAAACTCATCTCTAGTGCCATCTTCTTGATCTCCTCAGCTGCTATTGGGGTTGGGGGAGGCCCTACCAACTAAGGGAATTGGGAGGGCCTTGTGCAGAAAGCGGTATCTGAGCTGTGATTTGCAGAAAATTAGGCATCCGAAGAGGTTAAAAAATGAGGAGGAGGTGCATTCCAGGTAAAGGTACTGAGATGAGAAATGGAATGTTATGTGCAAGGGCCCTCCTTCTCTGATGCCAGCTCCTGGGGCAGTGGGCTCTAGCAAAGGAAAATGAGGCCCAATGAAACCATTTTCTATCAAGATGTAGGAGACACTTAAAATTTGGCCATGACTCAAGGTTAACAATGACAAGGAATTGTGGTTAGCACCCAATTTAAAAAATTTGTTGTAATCGCCCACTCCCTCATCCCAGCACCAACTGAAGGGCATTGAGTCAACACAGGCTCAGAGAAGATTCCACTTAATGAAAACAGTCTTTGTGGATTAGCTTTGAAGTTTTCCCCAAGGCTTCCTGTTTCTAGCTCACAGCAGTCTCTGAAAAGCTGAAGGAAAACTGGAAACATTAATAGATGAAGTTTCTATTTTCAATAAATGAGAGCAAATCACATCATGAAAAACAAAAAACATTTTTAAAGGGAGGGATAAGAAAAAAAAGGGAAAGGTAAGATTGCAAGATGTACCCCCTAATAAGGAAGTCCAAGACTTTAAAATCTAGTTACTGCTTCAGGTCATTAATAATTCAATAACGCTGATGATTCACAAGAAAGGCCACTTTCAATTAACCTTAAGAATCAACTCTAGTCTGAGGAAATGTTATTTCATGTCACTGGGTGGAACGGCTCTGACTGAGAAGCATTTAAAAAGACAGTTCTCCATCGACTTTGACCTAAACCACGCTGCTTTGGAGCTGTAAAATGAGGCAGTGGGGTGTAGTGGGATGAGGGCTGGACTTGGATTCTATAGGAACCTGGGTTTGAATCCTTTCTAAGGATTCAACCTTTCAAAGCCTCAGTTTCTCTATCTATAAAAACCTCAGTTTCCCCACCTCTAAAATGGAGCTGATAATTGTACCTGTCTCACTGGATTATTAGAAAGCTTGAATGAAGTGATGTATTTATAATCCTTCAAAAAACTTAAAGTTTTTATTAAATCAATGCCTGATCCAAAAAAAAAAAAAAGGAAAAGTTTGGGAAAAGTCACCGGTTATTGACTCAAATGTTGGAGATTTTGTTGGATTTGCACCAGTCTATTACCCACCCACCCCCCTGCTAAGCATGTAAGCAACCCCACTACCCAGGGCAAGGGGGGAGCTATGTAGAAGCCCCCCCAATAGAAGAGGACCCAGGATCCAAACCCTGAGGCCAACACTCAGAGCTGAAGTCTAGGTGTTATTAAGATTTGCCCTTAGCCAAATTGTGAAATAAGATGGAATGTATTTTCGGCCCTTTGTCAGTTTCCTTTCTTGGATTCTCCCACCCCCAGTGCCTGGCCTCCCTTCCCCGACCTCCCATGTGCCCAGTCTCCTCAGATTACCCTCTTGGTTGTCCCCTCCCTCATTCCTCCATTCCAAGGTCTGTCTTCTTCCAGGTGTTCCCAGTTCTGAAGTTACCCCTTTTCTTCTTCCTTTCATTCTCCTCTTCTTTCTCACCTACGTCTAGGAGAAAGTCCCATTACCTCATGGAATATCAGAAGTGAAAGGAATCTCATCCCATACCTCATTTGAAATCCCCTCCTTAGATAGCAGACCTCTAATGAGGAGGAACCCACTTTTTCCCAGGGCAGCTTTGGTAAAGAAATTGGGGGGTGGGAGGGGGAGAAGGGAAAAACAGGGAGGGGGTGTGTGAAATTGACAATCCAGGGTTCAGCTTTCACTCAATCATTATGCTCCCTCTTCTGATTTGTCTCGTGGCAGCTCCCAAGAGCTCTTGTAAATAAGGGATTTCATAATTCCTTGAAGGGTCACGTCAAAGGATTGGTGGTCACAGGACTGAGGGAGCTTAATCAAACACAAATAACCTTAATGGCAAAGTAGAACACAGACAAATGTGAAGAAGGAAATGGGTTCTTGTGTAAATGGTCTTTAGTCAAGTTTTTCTTTCTGAAGGCCGCTGTTGGGAAGTCACAGGGAATTGGGACAAGGCAGGACTCAACACACATTCTTTAGATAAAGAAGCCAGCTCCAGAATTAAGGAGTTATATATATGATATAGTTGGTCTGATATAGTAGTTAGAGGGCTTGATTCAGATTCAAGTCTTGCCCTGGACAATACTAGTGTGTATAAGTCACTTAACTTCTCAATGCCCCCTCCCATGACTTCCCATCACCAGCTTCTTCTGAGACTGCCTTCCATTTATACTGCACACACACACACACACACACACACACACACACATGCACGCACACACACACATCTTGTATGTATTTAGTTATTTACATGTTGTTTCCTCCATTACAACATTAGTTCCTTGACAGAGTGCACATTTCTGGTTTTCACACAGTAGTGGGAAGCCTTCATAAATGCTGGTTGTCCAACCAATTGACTCTAGGCAACTTTCTAAGACTATAAACTAGAGATGAGTTACTGATTTGCATTGGTGGAGGAAGTTTCAGTACCTTACATATATTAAATTAGAGGTCTGATCTAAAATTAATTATGTCTCACACAACTATCTGAAAGGTGCAGAGAATATGACGTCTCCCTTGATTGATAACCTATTCATTACAAAAGAGAATTTGACTCAGTAAAGCAACTCAGAGACTCAATGATTCTGTTCCAGCAAGGTTTCTCCCACATCAATGTAAAAAACCTACAGGATTCTGTGATGGGGTATAAAATGGATAATTTTGATTACATTAAATTAAAAAGATTTTTGTACAAATAAAACAAATGTAGCCAAGATCAGAAGGAAAGCAGAAAATTAGGACAAAAATTTTATAGACAGTTTCTCAGATAAAGTTCTCATATCTCAAAAACATAAAGAACTTTGTCAAATTTATAAAAATGAGTCATTTTCCAGTTGATAAATGGTGAAAGGATATGAACAGGAAGTTTTTTGATGAAGAAATCAAAGCTATATATAGTCATATGAAAAAAATGCTCCAAATTACTATTGATTAGAAAAATGCACATTAAAGCAATTTTGAGATATCATCTTACACCTATCAGATTGGCTAAAATGATAGAAGGGGAAAACAACAAATGTTGGAGAGGATGTGGAAGAATTAGGACACTAATTCACTGTTGGTGGAGCTGTGAACTGATCCAGCCATTTTGGAAAGCAATCTGGAATTATACCCAAAGAATTATAAAACTATGTACACCCTTTGACCCAGCAATACCATTATCAGGTCTGTTTCTCATGGTGATTAGGGAAAAAGGAAAAGAACCTATATGTTCTAAAATATTTACAGCAACTCTCTTTGTGGTAGCAAAGAACTTGGAATTGAGGGGATGCCCATCAATTGGGGAATGGCTAAACAAATTCTGTTATATGATTGTGATGGAATACTACTGTGCTGTAAGAAATGATGAGCTGGTTAATTTTAGAAAACCATGGAATGACTTGCAGGAAATAATGAAGAGTGAAATGAGCAGAACCAAGAGAATGTTGTATATAGTAACAGCAATATTGTTCTAAGAACAATTTTGAATGACTAAGTCATTTTAATTATTATAAATACTCAAATCAACTACAAAGGATCTATGAAGGAAGATGCTATCCACCTTCAGAGAAAGAACTGATAAATAGAAGCATGTATAGTATGGTTTTACATATATTTACATATTTGTGTCTAATGATAGCCTTTGCTAGGGCAGGATGGGGAGGGAAGAAAGAAGTGCATAGCATAGAACAAAAGAAAACTTAGAAGGAAGCGCAGAGAAGCAGGATAGCATTGAAAATGATGTGTAGTATTTATTACATAGCATTTCAAAAAAAAGTAAACAGTGTGAAATGGAAATTCATGGTTTTATATATTGAATCCTCTTTATATGTTGTGCTACATACACAGAACTGGTTTTTTGGGTTTTTTTTTTTGTCTTTCTGTATTTAGGTTCAAAATGAATTTAAAAAGAAAGATTCTGTGATGGGTATAGCCACAAAGAAAACTTTATTTTAATTATCCTCTAGTGATAAAATTGTAATGTCCAGGGAACAGTTAAGTAAGGCCATTTAGGCTAGACAGTAGAGTACATGAGGTAGGGAGAAAATGCATTCCGCATGGAAAAGTTGGGCTAGACTGGGAAGGGCTTTAAATTTCAGATGAGCTAGTATTTCATCCTAGCGGCAATAGGGAACCAACAGAGATTCTTGAACAGGGGAGGGACAGCCAGACCTCAGTTTACATCTATGCTTAGGTCATTGGAGAGGGTGACAGAGGAACCTCTGCAAGGGGAACGAGCCAAGCAAGTGCTTGAGGGACCCACGGTTTCTCTTCTTTTCCCTTTCCTCCTCTCTACTCTGATCAAGGGAAAGAAAGAGAGCCTAAGCCTGAGCTGAGGAAGGTGTGGCTCTCACTCGTGCCAAGATGGCACTATTGGGTGTTACCAAATTAAATGTGAATGTACAGAAGTGGGAGCACCCATGGCTTCTTCTGTAGTTTTGAGTAAGATCACACTGACAGCACTTGATATCACAAAGAAAATGCTGATGGCGTCATAGTAGCCTGGTAATTAGGGTTGCCATCATTCACCCTAAAGATTCCCTCCATCAGCCTCTCTGGTTTTTCCTTCTTTTCTTGCATTTTTCTGTAGCTGTGGTGTTAACATCAGAGAAACTGCTTAAGTCAATTCTTTGATATAGCAATTCTATAGATCATAAGATTTGGAATTGTAAGGTGCATTAGGGAACACCTAGTCCAATGCCCTCATTTTACAACTGAGGAAACTGTGGCCCAGAGAGTTGAAGAGGCTTGCCCTAAATACACATGTAAATAGCAGAACTAGGATTTGAACACAGGTCTTCTGACTCCAAAGACAAGACTTTCTCCGCTGCTACTTCTTGTCTTTTCTTCTCTTCCAGATAAAAAGGTAAGTCACAGCCCACCATTCCAGAAGCTCAGAATTTTTTAGTTGAAAGTGATCTCAGAGAGCATCTAGTCCAATTTGCATTTAAAGAAAAATATCCGCTACCCAACATACCCAACAAGTGGTAACCTAGTCTTTGCTTGAAGACCTCCAGTTAAGGGGAACTCACTACCTCCCAAAGTAGCCCATGTCACTTTTGGATAGTTCTCTTTGTTGAAACTTTTCCTTACAATGACCTCCTGGCCATTTCCCATTCTTCTGATGTTAAATAGTCTCTTCAGAGTACTGGAGGTGTGTGTGGGGGGGGTGGGAATTCTATCCCAACTGAGTGATTCTTGAGCTATACAACCTCAATCCATTCAGAGAAGCAACTTTCTGAGATGCCAGGCCACTGTCCACAGCTTGGATGGATGACAGATATCTGAGAGGTACTCTTCTTAGGGACTCATGATAATCTTAGATTGCTGACCTCCCTCCTAGATGATGTCATCTGGAGATAAAGCACTATTAGAGTCTGGGTGGTTGCCTAATCCTTTCCTGTCTCCCTGATTGAGTCTGGGTAACCTCACAGGCCTCTGGGATGTGCCCAAATGCCTTTTGAAGGTCTTAGATATTGTCACTTTCAGTTTTCCCATCTGCCACTTGGAGTAATAACTCCAGTGCTTTCCTCAACTGATTGAAGTGTCATAAGAAAGGATGAGCTCATGCTTGGACTAAAGTCTTCTCCAAAATAACATCTATATTAAAACCAATGCAATCAGCTATGAAGATCATCACTCAAACACTGGAGACAACAGTAATGTCTCATGGGGAAGATGGCCAAGGTGATACCGATGTGGTAAGACAATTAAATTGCTGTATGCAGATTTAAAGCTGTATATTAGAGGGATCAGAAACAAGTGAGGAATGTTCTTCCCTTCTAGTTTCATCTCATATATTTGTATGAGGGCTTGTATATCATGGTGACAGGTCTCTCTAAGAGTGCCAAGTAATAAAAAGACAGAACGACCTTATCACATACAATGTCCTAAAGTGACAGTCTTCCTCACCTTCCCTCTCTCAGGGACTATTATGAATTAGGATTATAGGGTTTAGAGTTGAAAGGGACCTTGGAGATCATCCAGTCCACTCTCTTTATTCTTACAGATTAAGAAACGAAAGCCCACAGAGAGGAATAAGAAAACTGTTTAAATACCAGGTCAAGGATGCGAACCCAGGTCTTCTAGATTCTAAGTCCAGAATTTCTGAAGAAACTCAGACTCCTTTCCTTCAGATCTCTGGTGGTTTACAGTGCCTACGGCCATATTTTGCTCTTATTGTTCAATACCAAGTCATATTGGCAGCCAAGCCACAAAGATACTGGGACTCCTGTCTTGCTTCACCATCATGGCTTCCCACAAAGATCATCTGCAATGGGAAACCAGAGAACAGAACAGCTACTGCATAGTTACCGATAATGAAACAAAAACAAACAAACAAAAAATATCCCTTCAGTTTTCTGTTACCTCTAGGGTCAAATCCAAACTCCTGTTTACCATTTAAAGCCCTGCACAATTAGACTACAGCTTATCTTTTCAGTCCGATGACACAACACTCCTTCCCTCAATCTACATTCTGGCCAAGTGTTCTCTGTACATGATATCCCATTTCCTATCTCTGTGCCTGGAATATTCTCTCACCTTCACCTTTTGAAACTCCTAGCGGTTTTCCAAGCTTATCTCAGATGTCCCCTCCTCCAAAAGGGGACATCAGTCTTTCCTGATTCCCCCAGTTTTTCATAGCTGTCCCCCATTATTTTATATTTATTTTGCACGTATTTGTATTTACTCACCTGTGCACATGTTGCATTCTGGCACTAGAATGTAAGCTCCTTAGGGGTAAGACTTGTTTCATTTTTATCCTTGTATTTCCAGTGCCTGTGACATAGTACTTAAGAAATGCTTATTGAATTGAATTGATTTCACTGGGATTTCTTCATTACCCTTAATTTCTTTTGCCATTTTTTTCCCTAATTGACAGTTTCGACTTGCTCTTCTGTGCTCCCTGATCATTAGGCTGCATTCTACAATTCCTTAATAATGCTCCCCTCCTAAACCACAATGGGATTTTTAGCTATGATGTGTTCCTGAATAGTAACATTAAGATGTGTTTTCATCTTTCCTGTTTAGTCTCTCAAGCAATCTCTAGCTCTTTAATGTTGTTATTTGCCAACTACCTGAGAAGCCTCCAGAACTTGATATCTTCCAGACACAAATTAGAATCCATGGGCTTCCATGATAGTGATCACTCAAACT
The DNA here is from genome assembly GCF_900497805.2 of Vombatus ursinus. NCBI lineage: Eukaryota > Metazoa > Chordata > Mammalia > Diprotodontia > Vombatidae > Vombatus > Vombatus ursinus. The sequence goes on from NW_020940527.1 coordinate 22,915,905, forward strand.
GATGATTACTAATGAAGTTTCAATTTAGTCCAATCCTAACAAGACTGAGAGGGATGTAGGTTTGGCTATCGCTCAACAAGGATTTCCTTTTCTAGGGGATACCAAAATGATATACAGACCTTTTCCTCAAGAAGCCTATAGTCTCAATGAGGACAAAAGGCATTATGTTATATGAACAAATAACTAACAAAACCAAGCAGTTTATGATAAGTGCCAAATGAGTGGTATTGACTTCAGGAACTCTAGATTCAAAGGAGGGAAAGATCCCTTGATCTGACTACAGTAGGTGATGGCCTGAGAAAACTATCATGGAGGGGGTGGAATTTAATAAGGGAAGTAGGGTTTGGAGAGGTGGAGAGGAGGTAGGAGCTCTTTCCAGGCAAGAAGAATTCCATGAGCCCAGGGGAAGAAGTAGAAAAGGGGAAAGCATGTTTGAGGAATGGTGGGAAAAAGAACAAACAACAGTCTGACTGGAGTAGAAAGTTCGTGTAGGAAATCCAGTTAGAAAAGTAGGATGTACATGTCTTGTGGAGGACCTTTAATACTATACTTCCAAGTTTAAAATTTGTCCAATGGGCAGTGGAAAGCCATTGAAGGTTTTTAAATAGGAGAGGAGCACAATGAAAGTGATATTTTAGAAAGATTAATCCAGAAGTATGGAGCAGGAATTCTTAAACTTTTCTTGTGTCAGGGACCCCTTGGCAGTCTGGATCTCTTCTTAAAATAATTTTCTTAAAAAAATCATAATTGAAGAAAATGCTAAGTTTCAATTAGAATTAGTAAAAAATAAAGATGTAGGTTTTTTTTTTCCATTCAAGTTCATGGACCTGTTGAAATCTATTACCTTAAGGGGTCCATGGACACTGGGTAAGAACCTCTGATGTAGAAATTGAACAAGCCATAAATAAATTTCCTAAAACAACAACAACAACAACAACAACAAAAAAAAAAAAAACCCAGGGCCAGATGGATTTACAAGTGAATTCTACCAAACATTTAAGGACCAAAAAATTTCAATATTGTGTAAACTGTTTGAAAAAATAAGTAAAGGAGTTCTACCAAATCCTTCTTATGACACAAATATGGTTTTGATACCTAAACCAGGGAGAGCAAAAGCAGAGAAATAAAACTATAGTTCAATTCCCCTAATGAATATTGTTGTAAAAATTTTAAATAGAATACTAACAAAGAAACAGCAATATAATATGTCACAAATATCATACACTATGACCAGGTGGAATTTATACCAGGAATGCAGGAATGGATCAATATTAGGAAAAATATAAACATAATTAATTGATCATATCAATAACAAAACAACAAAAATCATAAACATATCAACAGATGCAGAAAAAGCTTTTGACAAAATGAAGAATACCCATTCATAATTAAAAACACTACAAAATATTCCTATTAAAAACATACGAGAAAAAAAGCATAGGAATAAATTGAGCCTGTTTTCAAATAATAAGCAGTATCTATCTAAAACCAAGAGCAAGCATTATCTGTAATAGGGATAGAAACCTTTCCAATAAGATCAGGAGAGAAGCAAGGATGTCCATTTTCACCACTATTTTTAATATTGTATTAGAAATGCTAAAAGCAATAATAAAAGAAAAAGAAATTAAAGAATAAGCATAAGCAACAAAGAAACAAAACTATCACTTTTGCAGATGATAAGATGGTATACTTAGGGAACCCTAGAGAATCCACTAAAAACTAATTGAAACAAAACTAATTAAAACAACTTTAGAAAAGTCTCAGGATATAAAATAAACCAACATAAATCACCAGCATTTCTACATATTACCAATAAGGAAGAAATAGAAATAGAGTAGAAATAGGGATTCCACTTAAAATAACTGCAGACAATATAAAATACTTGGGAGTGTACCTACCAAGACAAACTGAAGGACTATATGAAAGCAATTACAAAACATTTTCACACAAATAAGACATCTAAACAATTAGAGAAATATTAATTGCTCCTTGGTAGGATGTGCCAATATAATAAAAATGACAATTCTGCCTAAATTAATTTACTTATTCAGTGCCATACCAATCAAACTACCAAAGAATTATAGATCTAGTTGCATCTTTTTTTAAAATTTAGTGTTTTATTTTCCCCAGTTACATGCAAAAAACAATTTTAACATTCATTTTTAAAACTTTGAGTTCCAAATTCTCTCCCTCCCTCCTTCCCCACTCCCCTTCATTAAGAAGGCAAGCAAAGAATTATAGATCTAGAAAAAAATAGCAAAATTCATCTGGAAAAGAATATCAAGGGATCAATGAAAAAAATATGAAGGAAGGTGACCTAGCATGTCCAGATTTCAAACAATATTACAAGGTGGTAATCCATCAAAACAGTCTGGTACTGGCTAAGAAATAGTGGTGGATCAGTGGAATAGATTAGGTTCACAGTACATAGTAGTAAATGACCATAATAATCTAATGTTTGATAAACCCAAAGATCCAAGTTTTGGGGGCAAGAACTCACCATCTGACAAAATATTGCTAGGGAAAATAAAAAACAGTTCAGTAGAAATTAGGAATAGAACAACTTTTCATACTGTATAACAAGATAAGGTCAAAATGGGTACATGATTTAAACATAAAAGGTGATATCATAAATAAATTGGGGAAGCATGGAAAAATTTACCTGTCATATCTATGGACAAAAGAAGAGTTTATCATCAAACAGAGACAGAATTGTGGGAAGTAAAATATTAAAAAAATTAAAATTTAAAAAGTTTTTGCAGGGCAGCTAGGTGGCTCAGTAGACAGAGTTCCTGCCTTGGAGTCAGGAGGACCTATGTTCAAATCTGACCTCAGACACTTGAAACTTACTAGTTGTGTGACCCTGGGCAAGAGACTTAACCCTGATTGCCTCACGAAAAAAAAAAGCAAAAAATTTTTTTTGCACAAACAAAACCAATGCAACAAAAATTAGAAGGAAGAAAGGAAACTGGAAAAAATTTTTACAGCATCTTTCTCTGATAAAGGTCTCATTTCTCAAATATATAGGGAACTGAGCCATAATTATAAAAATAAGAGCCATTCCCCAATTCATAAATGGTCAAAGGCAATTTTCAGAAGAAGAAATAGTCACATGAAAAAATGCTCTACAGTACTAATAAATAGAGAAATGCAAATTAAAATAACTCTGAGGTATCACCCCATACCCATCAGAGTGAATGAGAGTCAGTTTGGCCTGTGGAAGGGAGTGTCAGGAGTTCAGGAGCCTTAGCAATTTGTGTGTGAGTGTGGAGGAGGAACAGTGAGGCCGTGAATGGGAAAGGATTTGACGGGAACCAGTGTGGTTTATTCTTTGTTTTCGAAGAGGACCAATGGCATCATGATGTTGAGGTAAAATATTGGATGATGGGTGATGTCTTGACTTGTGCATGAATTGGATTTAAGTAAGGCAGAGCCTCACTATCTCTTCTAGAGCCATTGAAGTCCAGTGGTAAGGCAAAAGTCAGGATGACTGGTGATGGCCCAGGGTGGAGTGGATGACCTTGGCATCTTCAATGTCTGACCAAGCTCTAAGTGCTCCACAGCACCTGCTTCAGCTACCTCCATGGCCACTGGAACACATTGTTCTCATCCACCCATTACTCTAGGGGAAGTCATCACATGCTTGGGGTAGACATCCCCCTAATGCACCTATAGAAGTGATTTAGAAGAATTGAATGAGTCTGAGAAGATATAGAATGAGCTTAAGGCAGGGGGTATTGGAAGGCTTAATAGGAAAACTAATTCAATTCTAAATTTGAATATCTGGTTCTAAGCTTCTTGTAACACCTGTAAGGGATGAAAGTGGGACAAGGAGAGCCAACACACACAGTGTGTGCGAGAATAGCATGAATGGACCTACCAACCATGCATATTAATTATACTTAATACTTGTGTAACTTAAGGCAAAGTGAGTCACTTAACTGATTTTGCCACAGTTTCTTCATCTATAAAATTAGGAGATTGGACTAAATGGCTGGAAGATGCCTCCCAGCTCTGGACCTATAATCCTATGAGCCTATGAAGATAATTAATTTACTATTGAAAGTTCTGAATTCCAGTTCCCATCAGTACTTACCTTGCTCTCCACCATTTTGTATTACAGTAAGGAGCTTCCCAACCTAATCAGTTTGACCATTTGCCAGGTATATTAAAGTGGAGATTTCTTTCATGAAGAAGCTCGATTTATTGGCTGCTGAGATTTCTTCCTACTGTCAAATTATTTGATTCTGTGACCCAGGGTGAGTCCTTCTTGGATATGAATGGCTGCCTAATAAGTGATGACTTCATGCTTTTCCTCCCATAACAGTTTTTAAATTCTGTCTCAATCTTGACTTTTTGGATCCCTTTCATAATGTTAATTAATCTGGATACATCCTTTTTCCTTCTTCTGCAGTTTTTCTGTGAAGAACAGCTGTTCAATCCTAAAAGTTTCAATTAGTCTGGGGGTATTCTTTTCCATGAATGTACATGGTTATTTAGAACTCCCTTATAAACCCTCTCTTGTTTAATTACCTAAAAGCTGGCACTATCATATGAAGTTAAGAGGCTAGGGAAAGAGCAACATAGTAGAGAAGAGGTATGGGATATCAGAGGGTAAAGAATGAATGCAATGGCAGAGCAGTGACTAAGGGAGTGAACCCCAAGCCCTTTCCCTTTCTGGAGTCCTATCAAGAAAAATACTGTGATAGTCAATGACTATAGTAATCTACTGTTTGATAAACCCAAAGACCCCAGCTTCTGGGATAAGAACTCAGTATTTGACAAAAACTGCTGGGAAAACTGGAAAAGCGTATGGCAGAAACTAGGCATAGACCAACACCTTATACCATATACTGAGATAAAGACAAAATGGGTTCATGATTTAGATATAAAGTCTGATACTGTAAGCAAACTGAGACAGCAAGGAATAGTTCACCTGTCAGATTTATGGAGGATGGAAGAATTTATGACCAAACAGGAGATAGAGAGCATTATTAAATGCAAAATGGGTAATTTTGATTATATTGAACTGAAAAGTTTTTGGACAAACCAATGCAACCAAGATTAGGAAGGAAGCAGAAAACTGGGAAAGAATTTTTACTACCAGTATCTCTGATAAGGCCCTGGTTTTTCAAATATATAGAGAACTAAGTCAAATTTATAAGAATACAAGTCATTCTCCAATTGATAAATGGTCAAAGGATATGAACAAGAAGTTTTCAGATGAAGAAATTAAAGGCATCTATAGTCATATGAAAAAATGCTCCAAATCACTATTGATTTGAGAAATGCAAATCAAAACAACTCTGAGGTACCACATCACACCTATCAGATTGGCCAACATGACAAAACAGGAAAATGATAAATGCTGGAGAAGATGTGAGAAATTTGGAACACTAATGCATTGTTGGTAGAGTTGTGAACTGATACAACCATTTTGGAGAGCAATTTGGAACTATGCCCAAAGGGCTATAAAAATGTGCATAGCTTTTGACCCAGCAATAGCACGTTTAGGGCTGTATCCCAAAGAGATTATAAAAATGGGAAAAGGATACACATGTACAAAAATATTTCTAGCAGCTCTTTCTGTGGTGGCAAAGAATTGGAAATTGAGGAAATGCCCATCAATTGAGGAAAGGCTGAACAAGTTGTGGTATATGAATGTAATGGAATACTATTGTGCTATAAGAAATAATGAGCAGCTGGACCTCAGAAAAACCTGGAAAGACTTGTATGGACTGATGCTGAGTGAAGTGAGCAGAACCAGGAGAACATTGTACACAGTAATAGCCATGGTGTTCAATGACTAACTTTGATAGACTTAGCCTTCTCAACAATGCAAGGATCTAAGACATCTCCAAAAGTCTCATGATAGAAAATGATATCCACATCCAGAAAAAGTACCATGGAGTTTCAATGTTGATTGAAGCATACTATTTGCTCTTTTTTTTTCTTCTGATTTGTTTTGCTTCCTCTTTCTTGTGGTTCCTCCTATTAGTTCTAATTTTTCCTTACAACATGACTAATGTGAAAATATATTTAATAGGAATGTATATGTAGAGCCTATATCAGATTGCACACAGTCTTGGGGAGGGAGGGGGGAGGGAGGGGGAGAAAAATTTAAAACTCAAAAATGTATGGAAGTGATTGTTAAAAACTAAAAATAAATTAAAAATAAAAAAAAAAGAATAATACTGTGAGTCGTAGGAGAAGACTAAGTCCCCAAGGAGAGTGATGGTTTTCTTCAAGGGGAAAATTTCTCAATTCTTTTGGCCTTGACTGTATTTTCTGTATCCTTTACTTCTAAATAAAACTCTTTGATATTTTGAAACCTTGTGAGCCCAAGTGCTTATAAGGGGAGTTGGTGGCTACTTGTGGGTTAGCATCTGCCAGATATTGAAGTTCCCAGTTCCATCCAGATGGGAGCAACAAGTCAGGCAAGTGAGAGTGTCAGAAGGAATTCTCTGACACAAGAGTTATAGAAATACATACAAGAAATATTTACATAATTTTTAGATGAGAATGTCATGATAAGTTATTGAGGGAAACTAGGTTGTTTGGGAGATGTCCCTAATATTTAGAGATTTATACCAAGAGTTAAACTGTTTCCTCCCACAATATGTCCATTGGTGCCCCTGTCAGGATAGGGTGCTAGTCTGGCAAAAACAGTCATTGATTAAATTGGTTATGGCAATACCATTGTCATTAAGCCTGCCTGGAAGCAGTAGGCTGAACTTTCCCTATCTGTCAAATGAGGCAGTGGGACACAAGATAAAGAGTTAGGAACTTAAGAGTTACAGGATCTGAATTCAAATCCCAGCTCTGTCACTTAACTACCTTAGATCTTGGACAAGTTTTCTAAGGTCTCTTCCAGCCTAGATCTGTGATCTTATGAGATAATCTCACAAAGTTGTTGTGAGGGTAATGTGAGATAATAGATGTGAAATTTAGAGCTCTAGACAAATGTGAGGGGAGGGAGAGAAAGGCATTATTACAGACTTTGAGTAGGAAGAGACATAAGAGTCCAGGTTCCATTTTAACTATCATTGATTTTAATTAGTAACATTAATAGTAAGTATAGTTGCCTTCCAGTTCAAAGAGTCTATGATCTCCTCCCTCCAGAGCCCAGCACAATGCCTGGCAGTTGAGAAATGCTTTTTGATTGATTGTCCAGGCTTATCTAGCAGAGATCCATCTTTGTTATGGATGCATAACTTTCTCCAAGTCATTAATATTGGGCAGTACTAACTCTGTAAACAAGTGTCTTCCCACCCAACAGTCTTTACTCTCCCAGTCACTGCTTTTACAATTCAGGCAGCTCCTGAGTTCCCAAGCTCATCTATGAGGGACATCATAGAGTAGTAAATTAAGCTTTGTGTTTGGAGATAAAAAGACCTGGGTTCAAATTAATCAATCAATAAACTTTTTTTAACGGCCTGCTATATGCCAGGCATTGTGTTGGAGGATACAAAAAGAGGGAAAAGACAGTTCCTGCCCTCAAGGAGCTTATAGTCTGATGGAGGAGACAACGTGCAAACAAATATATACAAAGCAAGCTATATACAGGAGAAATAGGAAGAAAAAATAACGGAGGAAAGGCACTGGAACTAAGAGGCGTTAGGGAAGGCTTCTTGTAGAAAGTGGGATTACTTAGAGAAAGCCAGGGAAGTTAAATCGCGTACTTCTGATATTTAGTAGCTTTGTGATAGTGGGCAAGTCAGTTAACACCTCTCCCAGCTCCAGTTTTCTCATCTGCAAAATGGGCCTAATAAAACCTGTATTATCCATCTGGCCAAACGTCTTAACCAACTCCCACTGTTTCCTCCAGCGCACTGGCCCTGGCAAGCAGCACCCACTACTTGGGCGCCTTTCCAGCTACTTCAAGGTGGAGCCGCTGGTGGCCAGCAGACAGACACCTGCCACCGACTCATTCCACCAGACAGCCACCAACCAGCAGAGTGAGCGATTCAAATTCAGGGAGAGGGAGGCAGCTGCACACTTGCCTGGCTCCTGGGGCGCGGTGTTGGAGCGAGGGGGGGAAGGAAGGAGGGAGAGCGGGCCCGCCCTTTTCCCCCTTTCCCAAGGCTCTCCAGCCAGCGCAGTCCTTTAAATCCCCTGGCGCTCCCCAAGTCAGCTCTGAAGGGGTGGAGACTCCGCTCGGGGCCCGAGCCAGAGCAGGAGCGAGAGCAGGAGCCCGGATCTGCTCGCTCGTCTCAGGTCAGCGAGTGGCCCAAGGTCCGGGACATCCACGTGGGGGGGGGGGGGGGGGAGGTCACCTCCTGGTGCCTCTGCCCGAGCCGGAGCCAGGGACAATTGTCCCAGACCAGAAGAACCCAGAGGCCCCCCACTGCTGCTGTCCTTGCGCCACCCTAAGGAGGGGAGCGGGAGCCAGGTTCCCGTGCCCCTGGCCCATCTCTGGGGCACCCCGGCTGCTCCCCAGACTCATGCCTGGTAAGTGCCCTGGCAGGTCTCCAAACTGAGGGACCACATTAGGAGGCGCCTGCCATCTGGGGATGCTTTTAAGGAGGCGGGGGGACAGGGACCCTCCCCACTCTGTGTTTCCCCCACTTTGCTGCCTTGGGGTTTGGTAGAAGGCACTTGTTCCTGAAGGCCACAGGGGGTGCCTGCGGGGCTTGTCGGGGTAGCGCCCAGTCCCACTCTCAACCTTGGAGCGGGGAGCCTCTCCTCCCCTCCCCCGGGGACCCTGGGCCTGCTTGGCCTTGGGGTTTGTGTTCGGGGCCACCCAAATGTGACTGTAGGAGTGCAACAGCTGGGGAGGGCGGCCTGGTAGGGACCTGGGAAGGGGGTCTGGTTGGAAGAAAAGTTGTATTTGTGAGCTCACACATCCCTCTTGTAAGAAGGGGACTCAGCAGAACCCAGCGGATTTCTACTATCCTTGCGGCTGCTCCAGCATGTGAGACAATAAAGAGGGATTCAGAGAATCTCCTATTCCCACAGGTGTCGGAACTAGATGAAATGTCACAAGTTGGTCTTCCTTACTTCTCCAGGTCAGAGCCACTTGGAGGGTGACTGAGGAAGGAAATAAGCATGTAAGCCCCTACTATGTGCTGGGCACTGTGCTAAAAGCTATACAACTATGACCTCACTTAAGCCTCATAATAACTCTAGGAGATGGGTTAATATTACAGCTGAGGAAATTGAGGCAGAGGTTAAGTGATTTGCCCAGGGTCAGGCAGCTAGTGAGGGAGGATTTAAACTCAAGTCTTCCTGACTCCAGGACCAGTCTTCTTTCTACTGTGCTGAGACTTCTATGGGTAGCAGGTTTTCCAGATGCCAATTGGAATCAGTCTGGCAAGAGCTTGACATTGTTGCCTGGGGCAGGAAGGGCAGATGTGGTTTGGGGTGAGGGCTGGTGGTATGTTAACAGATTTATTGTCTAAGAAATAGAAATCAGCCCCTTCTCCAGGAATGATTCCTTTGGCCTGGTATTAGAACCAGGAAAGGATGGTGTGTGTGTCTGTGTGTGTGTGTGTCTGTGTGCCTGTGTCTATGTGTCTGAGTCTGTGTCTGTTTGTTTCTATGAGAAACTGGGGGCTCCAGAAAGAACAAGATTTTGTCATATCAAAACAAAGTAGCAGCCTTGCTAGTGCAAGACAGCCAGTGTTAGACATTGCCACCCACCCTGGAGAATAGTTTGTGCCAAGAAAATGGGAAATGTATGAATGCTTATTTGCCTATAGCTAATGTTCTGTGACTGGGGAGTACCTCGAGTTTATATAGTCCTTTACAGAAATCAAAAATTTTCATCACAACAGGTCTGCAAGGTAAGTAGAATAAATAGAATCCCCCATTTGAGTAATGAAGAAACTGAGGCCCCAAGGGGTCAAGATAATGTGGAGAGTATGTAATGGAGCTCTGACTTGAACCCACCCATTAAGAGTCTGAATTCAGTCTTCTTTCCATTGCAACTTGTCTTGTATTTCTTTCTTTCTAAAGTGGATTGAATCCTTTGGGAGAAGCTTCTGATTTAAGCCCAGGAGAGAAGTAATCTGGGTTGGGAGCTTTCTTGATTTGAGGAAAGGAAAAGGAAGGGGTGTTTTGATTGGTGGGTGTGCCTGTAAAAACAGAAAGGCAGAAAATTAAGTCTAAGTTCATTTTCATAGCAATTTCTGAGTCAGGAACAAACTGCATACAGGGAGGCCGTTCTATGTTCTATGCATTTTTGTAATGTCAGCACGAAGTAGAGTGTTTTGCACATAGTAGGCACTTAATAGTCAGCAATTTGAAAGTGATTTAGGGTTTGTAAAATGCTTTACATAGGTTATCTTATTTGGTCCTCACAACAGCCCTGTAAGGTTGATGCTATTCTTATCTTTGTTTTACAGATGACGAAACCAAGGCTGAGAAATTAAGTGACTTGTCTGGGGGTACACAGTTAGTAAATGTCAGAGGCAGGATTTTAATTCGATTTTTCCTAACTCTATCTCAGCACGCTATCCACTGCACCACCTGGATTAATCAATGTTTGCTGCAGTTGCTTATGCATAATTCGGTTTCTTTCTTCCTATTTTCTTCCTATTATTTCTTCCTATTAGCAATTTCAGGGCCACTTGGAGTGCAGGGAGATAAGGGCCATTTGTAGCCCAGGCACTAATTCCTTGTCTAGCCAGTAGGTGTTAGAGGGAGGACGTGAAAGCAGGTCTTGGCTCGAAGGTCAGCCTCTCCATCTACTATACCACACTGCCTCTCGTAATCACTAGGAATCATATCCTACCAGGCATTGTGTTGAGTTCTTGGTAGTAACTTCCCCACAAAGGGAAAGAAACCCACAGCCAAGGATGAGCTTCTGTGTTCTGCCTGGATTTGTAATTCCTTTAAATTCCAGTCATTGATTATCTGAGTATGTTCTTTGTGCCCCCCCCCAAGCTTTTTCCTCTGTGGCCTTCACATAACCATATTTCCTGCTTCCTGTGACTCAGAAGGCACTGTTAAGGGCTTTGGGGGGATAGTTTTTTGGGAATCTTGTTTGATTTTTTTTTTTTTTGCTTCCCTTCTACTTGAAGTCCCGCCCTCTGCTTAGCAACTTGGTGGCAAGGGTGTGTGTGTGTGTGTGTGTGTGTGTGTGTGTGTGTAGGAAGGAGGGGGCTGGGTGCTAGAGACATGGGAGGGGGCAGCTACGTGGCACAGTGGATAGAGCACCAGCCCTGAAGTCAGGAGGACCTGAGTTCAAATCCAGCCTCAGACCAAACACTTGACACTTACTAACTGTGACCCTGGGCAAGTCACTTAACCCCAATTGCCTTAAAAAAAAAAAAAAGAAAAAAAGAGAGACATGGGAGAAGGTAGGGAGGAAGGGTCAAACTAGGATGAAACTGAATCAAGGGACAGTATTTGAGCTTAAGGAAATGGAATCTCAGAGCTACTTGCTATTCCCCGGCTTCCCCAGGATATGAAGGTGAAGGAAGCCTCTCCATTTGCTTTTCTGTAAAAGTGAGTGCTGCCTGATTCTTTGTGGCCCCAGAACAGGGAACCATAGTGGCCGGTGGAGTGATTGCAGGACTGCTCTTGCTGGTTCTGATTGGGATCATGGGGTACTGTCTCTGGAAGAAGCTGTGCGTTGCCCCTGCCTATGAGGAGCTGAATGGAATGCCATCCCCGGCTGGTGAACAGGAGAAGCAGCCTTCCCAGTCAGCAGTGATCCAACCCAACAGGTGAATGATCTTCAGCCCTCCTACTGGCATGGGAAGGGAGAGGCCAAGGGAGGAGGGAAGGAAGACTGAATAAGCCGGCCAACGGAAGTGGGCGGGGCTCTCTCCGATCTGTTGCAGTGGATTTTTCCTTCTAGTAATCCGATTTGTTTTGGGGCTTTGGCATTTCCCCCTAAAAGATGAAGTCTTGGGTGTGAAGAATATAGAGATTTGCCTCTATTTCTGAACAAATGAAAGGAAAAAAAGCATTTATTAAGTACTTACTGTGTGCCAAGCCCTAGGAATAGGCAGAGGAAAATAAGAGAGTCTCTTGTTTTCAAGTAGCTCACACTCTAATTGGGGGAAACAAAATATTTATACGAGAGTTGGTGGCAAGATTCAAGGGTTCTTGGAGCATCAGCAAGTCAGATGGCAGTTTTGGTCTGAAGAGTCTGGAGGGTGTAGTAATAATAATAATAATAATAATGGTAACCATCATTTATTTGCTTAGTGCCAGTCATGCTAAGTGCTTTACAAATATCTCATTTGAAACTCACAACAACCTTGGGGGCAGGTGCTATTATGCAATTAAGGAAACTGAGGTTAAGTGACTTGTCCAAGATTACAGATATTAAGTGTCTGCAGTTGGATTTGAACTCAGGCCTTCCTGATTCCAGGCCTTGTGCTCTATCCATTGTACCACCAGCTGCCCCAGTGGGGGGAGGGGGCAGCTGGTCAGGCCTAAAGGTCCTTGTCTTTGATTTTACTTGTAAAGACCCTGAAGGAGAATTTGTACTCCCTTTATACATTTATTTCTTCCAGGGCATCTTTATCCTTCCTCCTCGGTCCCATTCTTGTTTCATGGGCCTGTTCCCACACTTGCCTTCTTTTATTCTGGTCATTTCATTTCTTCTGTCTTTACTTGCTTTTATAAACAGGACCCAAGGCATCCCATTTGTTGTTCCTCCCTCCTTCCATGGCCGGGATTGGATTACTCTGACCAATGGAGAGAAGATCCAGGATGAGAGTGATCCCTATGTTGCCCCAGAATTCTTGCCTCGATCATCTTTTCATTCACTTGGTGAGTAGACCGCACGTAGGCTCTACTCATTCGATAGACATTTATTATGTTCCTTCTGTATACTGAATTCTTTGATGGTGGTGGGATAGATATAAAGTTTAGATCCGATGAGGTCCCTATCCTCATGGACTTTGTCTAATAAAGTGATAAGACACAGACAAATTAACTATAATACAAAATTTTTCATGAAAAATACGTTAGAGGGGCAGCTAAGTGGTGCAGTGGATAAAGTACCAGCCCTGGATTCAGGAGGACCTGAGTTCAAATCTGGCCTCAGACACATAACACTTACTAGCTGTGTGATCCTGGGCAAGTCACTTAACTCCCATTGCCCAACCAAAACAAAACAAAACATTAGAGTTATCAAAGTGCTATTGATTGTCCAAAGGGGGAAGATCATAATTACTCAGCCTAGAGATTAGAGGGAGCTTCATGGAGGAGGAAGAGTTTGATTTGGGCCTTAAAGACTAGATAGGCATCCACAAGGTGAAGAGAGCAAGAGCATTCCAGGCACTGGGAACAAAGCAGACTAAGACACAGAGGTGGCAGAGCACGGTATGTTTTGGTGGGGTTTGGGGACGGAGGTGGGCAAAGAGTTACCCTATTTGGCTGGAGTATACAGTGCATAGAAGGGCATAATAGAAAGGGCTGGGGGGCAACTCGGTGGCACAGTGGATAGAGCACTGGCCCTGAAGTCAGGAGAACCTGAGTTCAATTCTGGCCTCAGACCAAATACTTGACACTTACTAGCTGTGGGACCTTGGGCAATTCACTTAACCCCAAATGCCAAAAAAAAAAAAGAGAGAGAAAGGGCTGGAAAGGTTCTGGATCCCAGGACTAATAAGATGTAGTAGTGGATATTTCCTTAGATTCTCATGATCTTTCAAATTTCTCCAAATTAAGAGTTATACCCAAGAGAGAAAGCAATTTTACCTATTTCCAGGGTCTAAGATACCAAGAACCCTAAGGGGGAAACAAACTGATAAACTAATAGCAAAGAAAGCTAATCCTTAATTGCTAACCCCCTCCCCCACTGGCTGCCATGCTCTGGCAGGGCTGCACAAGCTGATTCACAGTCTTGCAACAGAAATAAACTCTACCCCACAATCTCTGTACCTTGGGAAGCCAACAGGCAGAAGTTTTCCCGGCTGGGACTGTGTGTGTGGCAGCACTGTGTGCTGGAACAATACCCAGGGCACTGATGAACATGGGGAACTAGGACAGGATGTTGGAGTGTATGGCTCTACTGGGCTTGAAGGAAAGGGGACTGGCCCCAGAAGACACTTGGGGCACAGATGAAGTCTGGTACAATATGAATTGCCCATTCACATTTTGAGGTCGAGACAGCTTTGAAGTCCGGTCACCTGGGGAAACTATCATCAGAGGGGAAGGAATCATAAAGTGAGCAGTGAAGGGATATAAGGAAAAAAGATTAAAATTAAGACATCTAAGAAAAATGTGGTGAAGCAAAGGAAAACGAATCAACACTGAGGGCAGATGATCCTGTGGATTCTCAAGAGAGCATGAATCCCACTGGGATACCCTTGAATGCTTTAAGAGAGAAATAAGAATTCGGAAAGCAGAATTTTTGGCCAGCATGGCAGAAGTAATTGTCAGAACAGAAAAATATAAATCCATGGTGGTAAACCACCACAGAAATAAAAGAGAAAGTGACAGATGGGGAATGAAAATACGTAGAAATGAGGGACAATCTGAGAGAAGAGAAGCAAAAGCCACTCACATTAAAATAAAACATGACTTCTATACAACACACATCAAAAAGAGGAATGCACAGAGACAACCAAAGGACCACAGGTCTTCCAGAAGCATACACCAGTGCAAAAACCTGAACAACATAAAGCAAGAAATAATGAAAGAAAACTTCTCAGAACTTCTGAACCCAGAAAAGGAAATGTCAAATTGAAAGAATCACCTGATCGCTTCCACAAAGAAATTGTATGCTGCAAAACTTCAAGACACATAGTGGTTAAATTTAATAATTCCAATGACAAACAACAAATTCTCCAAGTGACCTGGAGAAAGACCTTCATATATAAAGGAAAGGAAATTCAAGCAACATATTCTGCACGTACCATAGTGGGTACTTAAAAATGTTTACATTTAAATAGAATTTGGAGAACTTTCTGTAGGCTCAGATGGCCAGAGAAGGCTTTGAAGATGATATAAGACTTGAGATTTAGTTAAGTAGAAAAAAAGGAAGATTCTTTTCAATTGTAGAAATTTGGAATGTTACATATGCTTCCAAACTTTTTTTTTTTTAATTTTGTTGTGTGTGTGTGTGGCAATTGGGGTTAAGTGACTTGTCCAGGGTCACACAGCTAGTGTCAAGTGTCTGATCTGAATTCAGGTCCTCCTGATTCCAGGCCCAATGCTCTATCCATTGGGCCACTTAGCTGGCCCCAACACAAATGTGGTTGTTTTATCAGTTGCTTTTTATTACTAGAGAAGGGATTGTGAATTGATGGGTGTCTCTGGAAATGACAGGGCCATTCTAGACAAGGAAAACAGTGTGAGTAAATATAGAGTAAAAACAGCAGCTTTGTTTGAAAGTGAGTGGAAAAATTTGTTTGAAACAGAAAGATCTTTCTCTCTTTTTCTTTTTGAGTCTATACCTATGCTTTTATTGTTATTGGGAAATGCCAGTCAGGAAATTCCCTCCGGCAGGGCAAATCAGCAACTGTTCTGCAACTGGTAATCTCAAGAATTGCCAGTGATAATCACTGGCAGAGTGACTTCTTCCAGGGTCACCTGGTCAATATATGTCAGAGATGAGACTTGAACCTGGGTTTTCCTACTCTGAGGCCAGGTCTGGGCCTAGACCTGGCTACCTGTGTATATTTCTTATGACTTCTAAATTCTGGAGCTGCCTCCTTTATCCAATATCTGAAACTGGATCCAGAGAGACCTCCCTGCCTCCCCCCAGCTGCCTTAGGAGATTACAGGTCATGATGGGCGTGGAAGCTGGAATCTTCTAGTACCCACTTCTAGCACCTCACCTGAACTAGCTTCCTTGTAGGGGAAAAAAAAAAAGTAATCCCAAAGTAGGTTTCTGTGTCTGTTATATATCGGTGTGCCCTCCTCCTTTTGAAGACCCTAATGTGTCTGTTTCAGGGGGTGCGTATGTGATTGGGACAATCAATCCAGAGCTTTACAAGTTTCCCGAGGACCAGAGTGAGACGGACTTCCCCGAAGGCTGTCTGGGGAGGCTGTGGTTCACTGTGGGGTATGAGCAGGAGGCCGAGAGGCTGCTGGTGGGCCTGATCAAGGCCCGGAGGCTGCAGACCCCCTCCCTGTCAGAGACTTGCAGTCCCTTGGTGAAGCTCTATCTGCTGCCTGATGAGCGGCGCTTTCTGCAGTCCAAAACGAAGCGTAAAACCGCCAACCCACAATTTGACGAGAACTTCATTTTCCAGGTACTGATTCCCCCCAGGGAACAAAATGGGGGAGCCCAGAGGTGCATCCTGGGAAGGTTTGGGGTTTGTTTGGAAAGGAGCTTGCTTCTCTTTCTTTCTGGCCATCTCCCCTCCACATCCTCCTAATACATATGTGGTCAGTTTTAGCATTTGAGAGCATAGGAATGTGCCCTGTGGGGTTCAGCGGAGTCCTTTTATTTCTCCGTGTATGCAGCCTCCACTTGCTGTCCTTAGTACATCAACAAGCATTTTTTATTAAGCATATTTACATTGGGGATTCAATAAAAGGCGGGGAGACAAAAACAGTCCCTTGCCCTCAGTAAGCTCAAATTCTGATGAAAGAGCCAACATATAAATAACTATTTCTGTATAAGAAAAATACAGAGAAGATAAAAGGTAATCTCAGGGAAAAGGCACAGGGTAGGATGGGGTTCTCCAGGAATGGCCCCTATACACCATTGCTCAGTTAAAAAAAAATAACAAATAGCATTTAACATAATAGGCACTCAAGCATTTGTTCACTTGAATTATAGTATTAGAAATTAAGATTAGTATTATTATGAAAGTAGTTTACAGGATATTTGGAAGTTGGACCAGATTTTATTTGAAGAAGCATGTTTAAGAATAACGGAGCAAAGAGAAGCAGCTATCAACAAGGCGATGCACCCTGCAACTTGGATCCCTGGGGTCATTAGTACTATCCAAAAATAAGTAACTAGGGCTCTAATTGGTCGTAGGTATTTTCATTCACTTACACCTATAAGAATTATATAGCAGACTCTCTATTCTTCCAGTCCATTAAGACCTCATATTTTTTTCCATTTACTAATGCAATGTGGTTTTTAAAAATTCATTCACTTCAAATCTTTTGCCCCTTAACCTCTATATTTTTAAATGTCAATCATAAAACCAATAACTGTGGTTAGAAAGGATTGGAGAAATAATCTAGTCAAACTTCTTTCCAAATACCAAATATTTTCTTCTAAATTTCTTCTATGACATTTCTGGCAGGTAGGCTTTAGCCTTTCTTTTTAAATTCAATTTTATTTATTTTCAGACCCACAATCTTTCCCCCTCTCCCTCCCCACATTGATAAAGCAAGGGAAAAACCCTCTTACAAACATTTATAGCCACACAGAATAAATTCCTGCATTGGCCATGTCCAAAATCTAGGTTTTTCTTGATAGGCAATCCATTGCCAATTAAAGGAGTGAATTCTCTTGTTGAACAGGTCTGGATATTAGAAAGGGTTTCCTTTATATCAGAGGTTCTTAAATTTTTTTTTTTTTTTTTTTTTTGCTTCATGGACTCTCTGCATTCTGGTGAAGCCTTTGAACCTTTTCTGAGAATAATGCTTTTAAATGCATAAAGGAATCCAATTATATTGAAATACAGTTATTGAAATATTTTTAAAAACAAGTTCATGGCATGACTAATGTGAAAATATGTTTAATAGGAATGATTATGTAGAGCCTATATCAGATTGCATGCCATCTTGGGGAGGGAGGTGGGGAGGGAGGGAGAGAAAATGTAAAACTCATGTTAAAAACTAAAAATAAATTAATTAATTTAAAAAAAAGAAAAAATAATTGTACTTAGAATCTCTTCTTCTTTTTTTTTGCTTTATCAGCAAAACCAGGCAAGATTAGCAGCTTTCCTAAGCCTCCATTATAAAGGAATATGACTTTAAAAAAAAACCAAAAAAACAAGTTCATTGCTTTCTATGAAAACAATAGCCTTTTTCTGTAACTTCTACTCATTAGTTCTGCCCTCTGATGTGACATAGAATCAGTCTAATATTCTTCTATGTAATTCAATTAAAGAAGCATTTATTAAGTTATTACTATGTGTGAGACATTACCCTAGGTTCTGGAGATTTGAAGACAAAACAAGTCTCTGCCCTCAAAAAACCTGTATTCTACTGAAAGGAAATAGCACCCAGAGAGGTAATGGCAAGATATAGATGTCATTTTGGGGGGGGGGTCTCCTAATAACTATTGGGAGAAAGTTCAGAAAATGTCTCTTGTAGCTCGAGGTGGCACTTGAGTAGAGCCTTGCTCCAATGTTCATAGGGCTTCTCAGAGTTGGAGGTGAGAAGGGGAGAGGGTTGTGATGGCAGATAGCCTTTGCAAAGGCAAAGAAGATGGGATGTCATATACTGGGCATGGCAAGTAGGCCAACTTGGAGAGAATGTAGAATATGTAAGGGAGAATTATGTGAAATTCATCTGGAAACATGTTGGAAATGGGTTGTAAAGGGCTTTGAATGCCAAACAGGAATTTAAATTTTATCTTAGAGGCAACAGGGAGCCACTGAAGCTTTTTGAGCTAGGGAGCGACAGGGTTAAACTTGGGCTTTGGGAGCATCAGTTTGGTAGCTGTGTGGAGGATGGAATGGAGAAGAGAGACTACAGGCAGGGAAACCAGTTACAAGGCTATTGAAATAATCCAGGCAAGAGGACATAAGGGCTGCAACTAGGGGGGTGGCTATGTGAGAAGAGAGAAGGGGATGGATGCAAGAGATTTTAAGAGGTAGAAGAATCAACAAGTTTATCTCAATAGACCTTCAGGTATTTAAACATGGTTATGATACATGCTTTGTTGTTGATTTGTTTCATTAGTGACCTCATTTGGGGTTTTCTTGGCAAAGGTACTGGAGTGGTTTGCCATTTCCTTCTCCAGTTCATTTTACAGATGTGGAAATTGAGGCAAACGGGGTTAAATGACTTGTCCAGGGGCACACAGCTAGTAAGATGTCTGAGGCTAGATTTGAACTCATGAGGATGAGTCTTCCTGATTCCAAGCCCAGTACTCTTATTCACTGTACCACCTAGCTAACCCTGTGTATGGCTTGTCTCTGGGCTAAAGGTTCCCAACTCCCTCCATTTTTCCTCATATGACATGTTTTTGAGATGCCTCACTCATCATCCTAATTTCTCTTCTATGTAAACACTCTAGCTGTTGGTATCCCTTTTACTATGTGGTTCCCAGAAAACTGAACAAGGTCTTTGAGGAGTGGTATAACCAGGGCAGAGAACAGTAGGATTCTTATTTCCCTTTTTTCTGGACACTATTCTTCTGTTAATGCTCCTTAAGATTGCATTAATTTTTCTGGCAACTTCATTGCATTATTGACTAATTGTAAAGTTGGTCTCTTTCAGCTGAATAAAGCTTGGAACCTTGCAGACGAGACTAACTCCTTCCCCACAGGACCTTATACAGAAAGGACCTGTTGAGAGGCGTGACTGAATCTTGTGGGCAGGATTAAGTCTCTGATGCCAGCGAGTCTCTAAATGACTGAAATCCTTGTCTTTTTTTTTTAAACATGAGTTATTGTTTAGCCACATCTTCCTTATCCTGTCCCTGTGCAACTGACTTTTTTGAACCCAAGTGCAAGACTTTTCATATGTCCCTATTCCTTTACATGTCTCTAATCCATTTCATTTTGTTAGGCTGAAGTCATCAAGCTCTTATCAGATTCAGTTCACAATTGCAACCCTTCCAAAACCTTTTTTGTTTTTTGCTTTACATTTTGATTCTGTCATCCAGTACATCCTAGCTGATCTCTTAGTTTTGTGTCATCTGCACATTTCACAAATATGACATCTCTACCTTCATTCAAATGCTTGATAAAAATGTTGAAGATAAGAGGGCCCTGGGACATTCCATTAAATACTATAAAAGTTCATATACATTAACCAACACTTTGGATGTAGTCATTAAAGGGAGTGGGACTGGACTAGAGATTTCATTGGTCCAGACAACTCCCTGATGAGAAAATTTCCTCTATCAATGCAGATCGGCATCTTCTCTGCACCCGACAGGCTTAAAGGGCTATTTAGAGCAGGTATCAACCATGCTGCATACAGCCCAACTCTTGAGTATGACCCAAACATTAAAATGTAACTGGAAACTATTTAACAAAATAAATAAAAATACAATAAGGCATAGATAATATTACATTTTAAAACTAAGTTAATATGTGGCCCAAGGGATCCTTATATATGCATTAACGATCCCCATTTCTCTAGAGTTTGATACCATTGGTGTAGGTTTGATACAACTTGGCCAGCGTCAGATAGTCACAAGGTGTCAGAAGTAGGACTTGAACTGGTTTTGAAGCAGGCTTTCTATCTACTACTCCATGTTGCCTCTCCATAGTCATCCAGTCATCCAACCTTTACCCAACAGCACTATTATCTGGTGCACATCTGCCCCCTTTCTTTTTTTCCGATGTTAATTGGATTTCTTTCCCTATATCACTAGCACTTCCCAATGACTTCTTCACCCCACTGGAAGACTCTCTTGGAAGATATAAATATACAAGCAAAACAAATCAACCCATTATTGGCCATGTCTGAAAATGTAATGCTTCATTCATCGCTCCTCTGTTGATGGGCAGGAGACACGCTTTACCATAAATCCAGTGAACTCACAGTTGGCTACTGTATTGGTTAGAGTTTCTGAAGCCCCTCCAACATTTGTCTGGCCAATTCTTTTGTATATAGCTTTTCAGAGAAGAGCGTAGAGCCACTCAAATGCAGGTATGCACCCCCTAGACCTTACTAAACCTATTTTTAGCAGCATGCCAGTACTTAATCTGAAAAACAAGGGAACGAAGTATTGTACAAGTACAGGAAGGTTGATAGGGTTACCAGACTGACAGATTATGGGAATGACATAGACAAAATGTATGTAGGTTTTAACAAGGCATCTGACAAAGTCTCCCATGATGTCCTTGTGGACAAGAGAGACAAATATGGGCTACATCAGTTAGGCCATGGCTAAACAAATTGTGGCATATGAACGTAATAGAATATTCTTACACCATGAAAATGATGAATAGAAAGAATTTAGAGTAACTTGTGAAGACTTTTATGAGCTACTATAGAGTGAAGTGAGTAGAACTAGGAAAATAATTCACATAATATGACAATGCTGTAAAGACAAACAACTTGGAAAGACTTAAGAACTGATCAATTCAATAACCAACCAGGATTCCAGAGGACTGATGAAGTATGCTACCTAGAAAGGTGATGGATGGACTCAAGGGGCAGGTTGAGACATACATTTTTGGACCTGGCCAATGGAGGGGATTTGTTTTGCTTGATTATGTATATTTGCTACAAGGTTGTTTCTGCTCTCTCCTTTCCACCTTCCCTCCCCCACCTTCAATGGAAAGAAGGTGGGTGAGAGAGAAAAAATAAATGCTTGTTAACTGAAAACTCAAAGCAATCTCTCAGATCCCTTTTTGGCACTAGACTTGGTCCTGGATTCCTCCCTGCACCCCTCAGGTATCCAGCAGAACAGTCACTCAGAGGATGCTGAAGTTTTCAGTGTTCCACGTGGACAAGCAAAGAAAGCATCACCTTCTGGGCCAAGTGCTCTTCCCACTGAAAGATGAGATGCTAACCAGCGATAGTCGGCCCATCATCTGGAGAGACTTGGAAGCAGAGAGCATGGAGGTAGGTGACTAATTAAAGGTTAAGTTAATTAAGCAAATATCACCCTGTGTTAGAGCAGCGACTTCTTAGGTTGTGGCAGGGTTCCAGTAGAATGCTGGGGTGGATTTTGTAAGGATCACTGAAGTTGGGGAAGGGACCTTGCAAGTCATTTAGTCCAACTCCTTCATTTTACAGAGGAGAAAACAGGCCCAGATTTTTTTTTTTAAATGACTTCCCCAACTCAGGTTCCTCTGACTCTAAATCCAGTGACATTTTCAGTGCACCATGCTGCCTTGGACTGATGTGTAATTGATTGCTTGAGGGAAAGAGTGGCTGTGTCATAGGAGCTCTTGTTCTAGAGACCGCCCCAGCTACGTGTCCAGCCAGCAAAGAAAGCCCTCCGATTTACTTTTTTAGGTTATTAAGAATCAGTTTGGGGTAAATGGAAAGAACAATAACCAGAAAGCAATAGAAAATGAAAGTTGCAAAATTATGAAGAACAATATTGGCTCCACAAAAGAGACATGAAAAGACATCTCTCCCCTATGACTTTGAAGAGATGGGGAGGGGGACCCATGGGAATGCACCACATTCTTCTCTTGCCCTGGTTGTCAGAGTAACATGGTGAAAAAAACCCAACCCTCAAACTACTTTCACTTAAGGAAAGTCTTGTAAAGTAGTACCAACCATGGATGAGACCAGGAAACCATCTGACCAGTGGCCATCTGTATAAGAAATGGTAAAAAAAAAAATCAGCAAACATTAATTATCAACAAAATTTATTTCTCAGAGATGGAGAAATTTTGCAAAGAATATAAAGACTTAAGGAAATTGTCCAGAAAGGAATTCCTTAGATGCAAGTGTTCTAACTTCATAGTCTGTTTTGTTGACCTGATTGTGATCATGAAATCATACATAGATTTAAAGCTAGAAGGGATTGTAAAGATTATTTATCAATCAGCAGTATACAAAGTCAGGTACTGTGTTAGGTCCTAGAGATTTAAAGGCAAAATTAAGAACTTATTTTTTTTCCCAGGGAAACAACATTTGCACACATAAGGATATATAAAATATATAGAAAGCATGTGCCTACACTATATATAGTAATATTGGGGTGAAGAGAAGCATTAATAGCTAGGGGAATCAGAACAGGCCTTAGATAGGAGGTGGGCTTTGAAGTAAGCTAGAGAGACTAACGGGGAGCTAGGAAGAGAGTATTCCAGCCACATCATAGGCATGGTGGGCTCCCTACCTGGAATAAATTTCTGTGGCTGTTGGAGAAGGCTAGGGGTTTTGGGGTTTCATGGAAGCCACTTACTATGTCTTTCAGACAAATCTCTTCTCTAAAGTTGACTGTTCATTTTGTTCTCTACAGCCCCCTTCTGAGTTCGGGGACATCCAGTTCTCTCTCAGCTACAATGATTACCTGGGACGCCTGACTGTGGTGGTGCTAAGAGCCAAGGGCTTGAAGTTCCAGGATGACCAGAATGTTGTCAGTGAGTTCTGCCTCCCTTTTTCTGAGATGATGTATGGGAATTTAGCCTCCATCATGGCGGCCCTCCTGTCTAGAAGCCCTGGGGGCAGGGGTTCTTAATCCTTTTTTTGTACCATGGACCACTTTGGCAGTCTGGTGAAGCCTGTGCACCCATTTCTGAGAATGGTATTCTGTTGCCGACATTCATAATTAAAAGAAATGCTAAATTTCATTTGGAAAGAAAAATGGAAATTTTTTCCTCATACAAGTTCACAGAATCCCAGAAATCCATGGATCTGGAGACTGTGGGGGCCTGTGGCCTCTGGTCAGTCAAGAATTCCTGCCCTAGGGGATCAACTCTCTACTCCTAAAGTTGAACCTAACAATGTGATCACACTTTGGAACCTTTTTATTCTTCCCTTTTCCAATTTGCAGTTAGGGGAGGAGGGGGGAAGAAGCCATCATCTCTACAACCCTTTTCTTCAAATCACACAAAATCATAAAATTTCAGAGCCCATCTAATCCTACCTGTAACCTGGACAAGACTGTTTTCTATGACACCCCCACAAGTGGGTCATCTAATTTTTCTTTTTTTTGTTGTTGGGCAATGGGGGTTAAGTGACTTGCCCAGGGTCACACAGCTAGTAAGTATTATGTGCCTGAGGCCGAATTTGAAATCAGGTCCTCCTGAATCCAGGGCCAGTGCTCTAACCACTGAGCCACCTAGCTGCCCCCCATCTAATCTTTTCTTGAAGACCACTTGTGATAGGGACCCCTACTCTCTGCCAGGGCAGGTCCTTCTGCTTCGGGATAGCTTTAATCATTAGGTAAGGTTTTCCTCACACCAGACCTTGACACATATCATCCAAAGCCCACATCCTTCTGCCCTCAGGAACCAAGCAGCAAATCGAATCCCTTTTTCCCATGACAGCCCTTTAAATGTTTGAAAACAGCCAGCCCAGTCACCCTAAATCACATCTTTTTCAGGCTTAAACATTCCTAGTCCCATCAACTCATCCTATTTGTTATAATTTGTTATTATATTGTACTCCCTTCTACTATTTGGTCTAGTATAAACTAAGAATTCTGGCTCTGAAGTCAGAGGACCTGGATTCAAATCCACCTCAGATGCTTGTTAGCTGTGACCGTGGGCAATCACCTCGCCTCCCTGGGGCTCAGTTTCCTAATCTGTAAAATGAGAGAGTTGGGTTAGATGGCTTCTGAGTGATCAATCAAAAAGCATGTTAGTGAGTGTCAGACACTGTGCTCGTTGGTGGGGCTACAGATACAAAGAAGACAATGATCCTGTGTCTGAAAGAGTTTACATTCTAACACAAGTGCATATAAAAGCACACGTGACATAGAT
The DNA here is from genome assembly GCF_900497805.2 of Vombatus ursinus. NCBI lineage: Eukaryota > Metazoa > Chordata > Mammalia > Diprotodontia > Vombatidae > Vombatus > Vombatus ursinus. The sequence goes on from NW_020940527.1 coordinate 22,940,351, forward strand.
GTAAAGATGATAAATGCAAATAAATAGTATTTAGGAATGGAGGGCATGAGCATTTGGGGGTGGATCAGGAATAGGAGTCCATGAACATATATATGTGTGTGTGTATGCGTGTATATATGCGTATGTATAGGTATGTATGTATGTATGTTTATGTGTGTTTGTAGATATACATATGTATACATATATTATTCAGTCATGTCTGACTTTCTTATGACCCCATTTGGAGTTTTCTTGGCAAAGATACTAGAGTAATTTGCCATTTCCTTCTCCATCTCATTTTACAGATGAGGAAACTGAGGCAAACAAGGTTAAGTGACTTGCCCAGGGTCCTATAGCCAGTAATTGTCTGAGGCCAGCTTTGAACTCAGGTGTTCCTGACTCTAGGTCTGCTGCTCCATCCACTGTGCCACCTACCTCCCCCAACCTGAACTCCTTCTTACAGAAAGCTAGGGTTTCTCTGAGGCTGGACTGAGTATCTATGATCTTAGGATACTGCTAAACTGAACCAGTTGCTGTCTGTGTACCCTGAACCCTTTCCTTTCCATGTTCACACTGTTCTCATATCTCCCACCACCCCTCTTTTATGCTTCCATCTTCCTTTCTTTAACCTCCTCCAGGAAACCTTCCTTGACCTGTCACTAATTATCTCCCCTCTCCATCCCTGCCACCTCCAGTGATCTGCCCTAGTACCCCTAATCTCATCCTTTCTTGGGTAGTTATGATTTGCGTCCATGACAAGTCTTTACCTTCACCCCCACTCCCCTGAGGCTGGGAGCTCTTTTAGGGCAAGGGCAGAGTCAGAGCATAGGGTGGAGAGGACCCAGTGGGAGAGAAGAAGCCAGGGACTTACTTGGTCATTGACGTGTTTTTGTGTTTCCTTTTCCCTCCCCCATTTCTTATTACCTTTTGGTAATAGGGAAAGTTGACCCCATTTTCCCTAAAAATGGAGTCAGCTTTCTCTGTTCACTTTAGGCTTGGTAGGATTTGGATGTTTCTTAGGGATTAAAGAAACGAGCCCAGAGCCTGGAGTTCCTGTCCAATAGGAATGTTGGGAAGGTCATGACTCCTGGAGGAGTGGGCTCATTGGCTGGGCCTGGAAACACAGCTACCATTTTCATGAGATTGCTTGCCGCTTGGGTGAATGTGGTGCCAGGGTCTTGTGTTATTTTCAAATAAGCAAAAATCTTGTCTGGGCAATGAAAGCCTGGGAGGAAGGAAAAGCTTGTCACTAAGCCTTTCCTTAAGATGGATGGTCAGATTAGAAAGACATTAAAATAATTAACCCCTGTTTCCTTTGATAATGGCCCCTGGCTGCAGTGGTTATGGGTCATGTTGGCTCAGTTCCTAGGGCACAGTACAGTAGCATCTTTGCCAAACTGGGCATACTCTAAAAGTGGAGGAGGAGGGGAAAATCCTGCCTTGTTCAGCTTGGGAGACACATCTACAGGTTTAACAGGTAAGAATGGGCATTTGGCTTCCACTGACTGGTTTGTTCTGGCAAAATGCTGCCATAGAGGCTTGTTTTCAGTATAAAGATTTTATGGCCTTCCCAGGGAGAAGATAAATGGGGGTGCCTCTTTAGTGTCCCCTCTGCAATCTACCAGTGATTCTCACCTCGGTTTCTTTAGGTGTGTTTGTCAAAGTGTCCCTGATGAACCACAACAAATTCGTCAAATGCAGGAAGACTTCTGCTGTGCTGGGCTCCCCCGATCCTGTGTATAATGAGACTTTTAGCTTCAAGGCCGATCCCGAGGAGCTAGACACTGCCAGCCTGAGCCTGACAGTGCTGCAGAACACAGAGGGTGACAGTAAGGCAGCTTATCTTTCTTACCCAGAGCTTGGATGCTCAGACTTCAAATAACCTTACAGTATTGCAGCAGTAATAATAATAATAATAGTTAACATTCATATAGCACCTACAATATGCCAGGCTAAATGCTTTACAATTATTTCTCAGTGACTAGGTTGCTATTATCATCCCCATTTTACAGTTGAGGGAACTGAGGCAAACAGAGGTTAAGTGACTTGCCCAGGGTCATATAGCTAGTAAGGGTCTGAGGCCACATCTGACCTCTGGTCTTCCTGATTCCAATTCCCGTGTTCTATCTACTACGCCATCCAGCTGCCTCATGTTGAAGAGAACAAGGCTGCTTGACCAGGGCTGCAGTCCCCTGAATGTCTGAGGCAGGGATCTGAATCGAGGATTTCCTATCACTCCATCTACCATATGATACTGCCTCTACAGCTTACTATTAGAAAAGAGAGGCCCACATTGGCTAATTCCTTACTATCACTATTTTATAGAAGATATGGCCACAGATATTGGAATACAAGTTCAGAGGTTATAACTGTTTTCCTACCTGTATAATGGGGAGTGAATTTGCTGCTTCCTTAAAGGGAGGGTGAGAAGTAACTCAAATGTCTTGCTGAGGTAATTCCAATTATGTACTGAAGAGAGTAATGATGCTGCTTTTCCCTCCCCCACCTCCCTTTTTAAACCAGAAACCCACCAGCTGGGCCGTGTAGTAGTAGGACCCTTCATGTACACGAGGGGGAAAGAACTGGAACACTGGAATGAGATGATGAACAAACCCAAGGAACTGGTGAAGAGGTGGCATGCACTGTCTGGAAGCACCTAACTGCGCCTGGTCTGCAGGGACAGCGACTTCTCTGCTTTGGAAACTGCTTCTCTTCCTTTAGAAAACTATGACATAAGAACAAGGTGTCATCACCGTTTTCCCCAACACCTAGCACCAGGCCGGCCTCATAGTGGGGTGTGCATGCAGGGAGCAGACTCTCAGACAGGATGAGGGAAGACGTTGTCACTGGTTCTACGTCAGGAACAGGGCCTCCTCTTTCCTCGGTTAGCATAGGGAAAATCCTAATAATATGTCCTCTTTTCTCTCTTGTGGAATACTCTTAAAAGTCCTGTTTTGGGACCTTTCTCATTGTAAAGCTGAAGTTAAGTCAGAATTTCAGACATTCAGACTGTTTGCTGAATAGTATAAATGTTATTGGGACAAACTTTGTTTTCTCTGAGGTTAAATTCCTATCAGCACATGTGAGCACTCTTTTGTAGGTAGGCTGGTCTCTGTATTCAGTCACAAAAGGAAATACTATTTTAAGAGGATAGAAATAGGAAGAAGCTAGGAAAATATTGTCCAGTATACTTATGCCATTGTGTCAATGAGAACTATACATGGGTGGGAGCAGTTGATCACAGTAAGAGATGTATGACTTATTACTTGTTTACTTGAAACTACCTCTAGATGTGGGCATTAGGGATATGTAGCATAGGACCTATCCCAGTGATACAGTGACCTCCAAGGTGGAATAAGATTCCTTGGTGACAAGAATGTTGTCTGAGTTAGTTGGAAGAAAATCTCTTCAGAACAAAGAAATAATGTTACAAGCATCAAAACGAGAGGGAAATATAAGCCGGCCATAGTCTACTATAGATTATCTAAGTCAAAATGACTTGAACATTGTGATACTTGCTCATACTGTTCAAAGGCATTGAGACTGGGGACTGGACTACCACAGTGAAATTCCTGATGAAGAATGTATTACCTCTGTTGTGAGGGTTCCCTGGCCAGGTGTTGTCAAAAATCTCGACTTCTGTGCTTTCCCATACTTTGAACTAAGCCATTGTATATTCCCATACTCTTCTGGTCATTAAAACACTTGTGAATCAAGACTAGCTGTCATTTTCTTTACAATTACTAGAAGGCACACATAACAGGTGTATTCAGCGTTTTTGCAGTTTGATGTTTGGAGGCAAAGGGTTTGATTCAATGAACATTTATTTAGCACCAATTACGTGCCAGTGCAGCTCACAACAGAATCTGTGAGCCGGGATCCAATGGAATAGCCTTGGAGAATGGGCAATTCAGTGAAGGTTATCAACCATCTTGTGTAATACAAGAAAACAGCAAATGCATCTTGGATATTTTACATGAAGTAGTGTTTAGGTACGGTTTTCATCTGTTGCTTTTCCATATTATCAAAAAAGGAAGAAAAGTGAAATGAACCATGGGAAGCTGGGATAGGATGTTTTTATTTTTTAAGTTTATTATCCATTACACTGCTTTATACCTGACAAAAACTTTTGAATGAAATTTTAAGTCCCCATCATCTTCTTTTCTAGATGAGTTTTGCATTAACCATTGTGCTAAGTACCTGTTTATAAAGATTTTTCAAGAATGGAGAGGGAAGGAGGCAGCACAGGAAAGAAATTGTTAGAGGATTATTGGTGAACACAAGTTAGAACCATACCTTCAGGCTCTGTTGCTGACTGTTTATTGTACTATCTCTAAGAACCACCCTGACGTACATAATTGGTCATTTCTTCAGCTAGGTAGGCAATGAAATCTGAAATGGAAAATTTGCTTGTTGAGGCACGTTGAGGGTTCCTAACCTACTTACCTCTCCATCCCAGTGACTGAATTCTGGCTCTGGATTCTGGAAGTGGTCTAAAGGAGAAACTGTAGACTGGTTCAAGGATCCCTGGTGATGTCACCTATTTCCTGCCATTATGTAGCTCTATATCTAGCCAGAAGGAAGACTCATTTTGTGGCTTTTCTCAAACCAAAACCAAGCAAGGCTGGGTCTCTCTAATTCCTTTTAATTCTGCTGCTAATTCTCTTCCCATGTTCCTTTTTTTTTTTTTTTAGGCTCATGTTTTTTAGGAGTAACTCTTCTGCAGGATTCATCTTTGCTTTAAGTACAGTCTTGGCACTTCCCCTATCTCTTGGGGGGGTTTCCTTAAAACATGTTAGCATCTTGCTTCTGTTGAGAGGCACTGTCAAGGGTCATTAACTCACCATTAAGAATGGTCAGCTGACATCTGTTCAATACCTTCTCTCCAACATGTGAAGTAGAAAAAGGGCTTCCATCAACATCCCTTTGAAAAGGTTGCCAAGCAGCAGCTAGGTGGCACAGTGGACAGAGCATCGGTCCTGAAGTCAGGAGGACCTGAGTTCAAATCCGGCCTCAGACCAAACACCTGACATGTACTAGCTGTGTGACCTTGGGCAAGTCACTTAACCCCACCTGCCTCACTAAAAAAAAAAAAAAAAGAAAAGAAAAGAAAAGAAAAAGGTTGCCAACTCCTGAACCAGGTATTTAGAACTCTAAGCTGGCATTTGTAGCAAACACCCTTACAGTAAAGCTTAATCAGCTTTTAGCAACTAAAGAGGTCCCTGTGCTGTCTCCCTGTATAACTAACTTTGTAGTTTTGATGCTTTGGGGTCCTGATTTTAGAGGACTGGGGCTTAGTTAAGTTAAAGCATAGTTTCACATTTACTGATGAGCCAAACATTTTCTCTGTGACAATTTGACACTGATTGTTTTGGAGGATTTTACCTATTCCATTTACTGATTCCATTTCCATTTACTGATTCCAGGCCACTCTCAGCAAACATGTTTCTTTGGCTGTAAAGAAATTGATGTAACTGATGACAAACCAGGTCTAAGACCTCTCAAGACAGAGTGAAAGGAAACTAATATGGCAAATTACATTTCTTGTCACAAGCTTCTGTCCTTGTAAACCAAAGCAGGGGTCAGTCACTTTTCATCTGACAGAAAGGATAGCTTCTCATCATCCTATGAGTCATAGCTTGTGACACAAGAAGCCTACCTGAGTACAAAGATACCACTTAAAAAAGTTGGGGGGTGGAGACTGACAGAGTAAAGAGGAAGGCTCTTATAGAAGGGGGAAGACTGGAGAATGTTTAGAGATGACAGGGAAGGAGGGAGTTTCCTAATGGAGATGGAAACAGGGGCTCCAGTAAAAGAGCTGGCCAGCTTCAATGAGAAGGATCATCCTTTTCTCAGAGAACAAAGGAGGAGAGGACATGTGAAGAGGCAGAGGAGGGCTAAGTTGTGGAGGAAGGGAGGTGACAGAGCTCAGGATGAATGGCTTAATTCTTCTAGGCATAGTAGGAAGCCGGGACCTCAATCTCTGCTGAAAGACAGAAAAGTGGTGTTGCCTTTGGGCGTTCAACTGAGGCCTCACTGCTGCATCCTTTTAAATTTCCCGACTCACTTACCATTTTCCCTGCATGGGCTGAACCAAACCTTCTCTGTTCAAACCACCTCTCCTGTTCTTTTCCACAATACAGAGATAGGGATGGGACCTATAATTTCACTAATATAAGGGACTCCTGAAGGAGGAAACTCCCTCCACCAATGCACGACAGTGCCATTTCTACTACTCATAGTTCTAGGAAATTGTCTAAAGCACCGAGAGGTTTAATGACTTGCCCAGAGGATTATGTTGTCAGTAGGGGTCAGAAGTGGGACTTGAACCCTGGTCCTTGTAGCTCCAAAGCTAGCTAGCTAGCTTTCTATCCATTATTCTATGCTGCCTTCTCAACAGAAGCCCTTTTATTCATTCAGAAAGCATTTGCTGAATGAGCATCTACTTGTTATAAGGCAGTAGGAATACAAAGAGAAAACTAAACAATCACTAACCAGGAACTTCCATTCTACTGATGAGGTGGGTGGGGTGATACAACATGGACATAGGTAAGTAAATAAAAAGTATATGAAAAGTAAATAGAAGTAATTTTAGAACAGGAAAGCACTAACAATTCATATCATGCAGAGGAACTAGAGGCCACCTATCAAAAGCTCCCTCTTCTCCCCAGTGCTGTATCTCAAATCTTCTCAACGTCATCATCTTATTTTCTCCCCCTCTGCTTCATTTTCCCTTCAATATAATTTTCACTGTTTAGCAAATTTCTACCCCTACAGTAAATGCCCATTATCTTATAACTATTCTGGATGTAAAACCTATTTGTGACCACGGGCAAGTCACTTAACCTCTTTTAAGTTCAGTTTATCTTCATGTGTCAAGTCAGGATAATACCTGTATGATCATCTACTTCACAGGGTTCTCTTCTGGGAAGAGGTGTAAACCTTAAAGTGCCACACAGAAATGTGACACTATGATTATCACTAGATTATATTTCAGAAGGAAAACTGGGAGAGACTATGGAAAAATAATTTCTTTTTTAATGACTACCAAGTTTTATTAAAAATAAAAAGAATATGCTCAAGTTAATATTTCTGGAGCCTGTAAATATGCACAATTCTTTTTGCTACATTTTTTGGGAGTTTTTTTGGACATAAACCCAAGGTAAAAAGTCTTATTCTTCATTTCATTTAAAAAAATCATTTCATTGTATTTCTCCTCCAATTACCAGCAGTTTGTTCTTCTGATTGCTTAAATGGTTATAGAGAATCATGCTTCAAAGTCGGTATGAAAATCTAGCAGATAGAAGTCTTGTTGCAAAGGGTAGCTGTTTTCATCTAGAATAAAAAGGCTCTGAATTTTCAGTGTGTAGGCTCTTTCTCTGCTTGCTAGCAGTGAGTGGCATAGGTCCGCTGCAACCATCCCATATGTGATCCCTGAGAACGGGACTGCTCAAAAAAAAAAAAAGAAAAAAAGAAAAACGAAAAGAAACCATAATGATACCTTTTCTAGTGGCACTTACAATCATCCTCTACTGTTCCTTTCTACTGCTCAGAACAAAAGACTCTCATTTCCCTACCTTCTTTTCAGGTACAACAAACAGATGGCATTTTAGCATCTAGTTACTCCATTCCTGTTGAAGAAATGGTTATCACTTATGGTGTATATTTTTATATCAAAAATTTTCCTTATTCCATTGCTAGCTATAAGTAAGTAACATGTAGAAGAATTTACTGGCTACTATTACCCGAAATCTGAAACTGAAAATACTCTTAGTGTTCACATCTAAAAAGTACTACTGGGGTTAGCTAAAGAATTCTGTGATTAAATAAATGTTAAGAATAGGTGACTAAAAACAATCTCATTGTATGTTAAATGACTAGATTAATATTGATTCCTTGAAAGTGTTCTGAAGTACTGAGATTATAATCCCTCAGGACAAGTGTTATGGATGGACAATGAGCTAGATCCAGCCCAGAGTAGGAAATTGGCTAGATTGCATTTTGGGAACATACCAGCACTCTGAATAATCCCAAGCTGTTTACCTGCCACACAAGCCTCTCCCTCTTTTAAAAATCAAACTATTAATATTTTGTATTATCACCCTAATTCCCAAATATATCTCAGTGTACCCAAAAGTCATATCTTATGCCAAAGAATAAAAAAGAGAGGAAAAAATAGAGAAAACTAACCAGCCCCCCAATGAAGTCTGGCAGTATGTGCAGTGATTCCCTGTGCCCACGATGTACATCATGTCATGGGGTACTCTGTTCTTTACTGGGCACAGAACTGAAGCTTCTTGGATTAATTTTTAAAGCCAGTCCCAATCGGATCCCATCCTACCTATTCAGCCCTCTCTTCATTGCTCAGTTTCCTCATGATTCCCATGTATTGGTTCTAATTTGCAGCTTCCTGCCTTTGCTTACAAGGTTAACCATGCCTGGGATGCTCTCTTCACCTAAGTGTTTCAGCTTCCCATATGTGACAGCAAGGCAGGGCAGGGTAGGGTTCTGTGGCTCCACACATCTAGGTGACAGCTTGATTTACATGAGGTTGCCTCTCTCTGGCCCAATGTCTGCCTTCTCCAGCCTCAGGCATGCCACTGCTTTTGACAGTGCTAAGTTTGAGCACTGACCAGAATGGTTATGTCTAGGTTAAAAACTAAGGATTGAGGCTAAAGATCTTGTTTGAATTTATACACTGAGATGATTTTAGGATTAGATCTCATTAATTTATAACTACTGTGGTTTGGTCAAACCTCCCTCCTTCATAAATGCTAGAACAGAAGGTGAAGAGGATGAGACTATTAATCTGTATTTGTTTGCTTTTAAATACTAGTATCCCAAATCACCTCTGCTGAGAATCAATCTTACCAGTGAGGAAGTTAACTGAAATAAACTGAGAATGTGGAGGTATACTAACCTTTTCAGATCACAAGAGATCCATTTAACACACACTTACTAGAGCTTTTTGCCAATTTAAAAAATCTTGAGCAGATAAAATATATGATCATGTTAACAGATTACAGTAAACATCTCACTTATCCAGAAACCACTCTCTATTGAGACCTATACACAGATCACTAAGAACTGTTTACAATTTAATTTTGATACAATACCTACAACTCTGCTTAACCAATCAGGTGGAATATTGAGAAGAATCTTTTGTATCATCTCTGATCCTACATGAATGCGAACCTTGTTCCTGTCATCAGACACAGTCATTAGAGCTGACCTGGAAAAAGAGACATGTCAGGAGAGACAAAAAATCAAAAAAGAAGCTTTGAAACTAGAGCAAAGTTTCAGTGAAATTAGTGATAAAAAGTGTCATTTTCTGGTCTAGACTTGATTTTAGCATGCTGAAAACAGCTGAGAGTGCTCCTGTGATACCACATCTACCTTTGGTTCTTATGGAAGAGTCAACAGAGGAAAAACCTGTGCCTCTGGGAAAACTATGCCCATGTTATTGTGATAAGACAGTAAGAGAAAAATGAAACAGTTTCCAAGCTCAAGTCCCAGTCTCCTTGGAAAATTATAATACTGGCTTCAGTTATTCAATAGTGACATGAGCAGGAAGTATACAGTTGAATGGGTAATTTATCCACAGAGAAATGTTTTCATTAATTAGCATCCTGTTGCCCTGTAATACTGGGGATAATCCTACCATGACAAAGAAGTAAACTGATCTTTTGGAGGTTTGTTAACTTTGCAGGGCCAAAGCAGACCAATTTAATATAAACTTAACTATATTTACTTGTCAGTGAGTCAATCAACAAACATTTATTAAGAACTTACTACGTGCTAGGGAGACAAAGAAAGGCAAAAATACTATCCCTGTCCTGAAGGAGCTCACACTCTAATAACCACACACACATGCAGTTGTAAAGGAAGGTAATCACAGAGGGAAGGCACCACCAGCTGAGAGGCCCAGGAAATCTCCTGCAGAAGATGTGATTTGAGCTGAGTTTTGAAAAGAACCAGGGAAGCTAAGAGACGGAGGGGCAGGGGCAGAGCATTCTGGGCACTGGAATAGCCCTGAAATGGCAGAAATTGGAGATGGAGTGTTGTGTTTGAAGACGGTAAATAGGCCAATGTAGCTGGCTGAGTGTGGAAAGGAATAAAGTAAAAGAAGACTGGAAAAGTAGAAAAGGCCAGATTGTGAAGAGGACTTTATATTTGATGCTGGAGGTAACAGTGAGTTACTGAAGATTATAGAGGGGGGCAGTGGAAGATGACATGGTCAGATCTGGGCTTAGGAAAATCACTTTGGCAGCTGAATGGAGGATGAGTTAGAGCAAGGAGACAATCCTCTAGTGATGAAACCTATACTGAGATGGTGGCTGGGGGACTGGAGAGAGATTGTAAGAGAATTCACAACAAATGAAGGAAGAAATAAAAGATATTACTGGAAATTATTTTACTCAACTACATGCTAATCAAACCTGCAACTTTAATGAAATGGATGAATATTTTACATAAAAATAAAGTACCCAGATTAACAGAATAAGAAATAAAGAATTTAAATAACACAAACCCAGAAAATGAAATTGAATGAGCCATAAATGAACTGTCAAAGAAAATATAAAACTCAGAACCAGATGGATTCACAAGTAAATTATTTCAAACATTCAAAGAACAATTAACTACAATATTACACAAATTGCAAAAATACAAAATTCCTTCTATGATACAAAAATGGCCTTTATACCTAGAGCAGGGAGAGTCAAAACAGAGAAGGAAAATATAAACCAATATCCCTAAGTGACATTGAACCAAAATTTTTAAATAAAATATTTATAAGTTAGTATAGCAGTGTATCAAAAGATTATATACTATGACCAGGTTGTATTTATACTAGAAATGTAGGAAAAAGATGATCATGACTGACCATATTTATAAGAACAGTAGAAATCATATGATTATATCAACAGATACAAAAAGAGTTTTTGACAAAATCCATTTCTGCGAAAGGAAAAACTCTCATCAACCCAACAAAACCAAGAGCCAGAATTGTATGTAACAGACATAACTAAAGTCCTTTCCAGGAAGATCAGGGGTAAAGATAGGATATCTGTTGTCACCACTTCTATTAAATATAATGCTAATGTTAGCTATATTAATAAGGTAAGAAAAAGAAACTGAGGGAATAAGCATAGCCACATAAGAAACAAAGTTATTGCTTTCTACAGATGATAAGGTGGTGTACTTAAAGAGAACAAACTAAAAATTAATTATAACTCCAGCAAAATTGTAGGATATAAAATAAATTCACATAAATAAATGATCGACATTTCTTTGTTACTAATGAAACCCAGTAGGAAGAGAGAGAAAAGGGAAATTCTTTTAATTTAACTACAGAATATATAAAAAACTGAGGAATCTACTTACCAACGTGGACATAAAAGCACTATATACAGAATTAAAAACTGACCCAAATAATTGGGAAAATATTACTCATGGGTAAGCTATGCCAATATAATAACAATGACAATACTATCTAAATTAATTTACTTATTTAGTTCCATATCAATAGAACTACCAAAGGGTTACATTATGGACCTGGAAAAATTAATGAGATTCATCTGGAGGAACAAAAAGTCAAGAATCCCAAGGAAAATTCTAGAAGAAAAAAAAGAAGGGAATTCAGCGATACCTGTTCTCAAAATATATTACAAAGCAGTAATTCTCAAAACAATTTGGTACTGATTAAAAATATAGGTCTATCAATGGATCAGATCAGGTACACATATACTGAAGCAAAAAAACCTTGTAATTTAGTGTTCGATAATCCCAAAGACCCCAGCTGCAGGGACAAGGACTTGCTACTTTACAAAACTGACAGGAAAACTAGACAAAATAGAATTGAGAGGAAAAAATAAATGCTTAGTAAGTGGAAAAAAAAGAAAATATAATCACTTAAAAAAGGATGCAGTGTCATTCTATGCCACAGTGAGGCCTCAGAGAAGGAGGAATCTGGTGCTAAATAATTTGCAGATGATCTGCTTCGGGAATAGGGTCCGATATGGAGCAAAGCAGCAGCCTCCTTGAAAGCTACTGAAAGTTTATAGGTCATGTTATAAAATTGGCAAGACAGTAAAAAGTGAGATGTTGTTTCACAAAAGCATATATAGATAAAAACAAATTATGCCAGACCTCCAAAAGTTCCATTATACTGATAACCATTATCCTAGAAGGAACATATTGTTTTATTTATTCTGAAAGTTAAAAAAAATCTGAGACTCCAATATGTTTTATATTCCCTATGGTAACTCAGTAGTGAAGAAAGAAAAAAATTTTCATTTTAACTACCAATCTACTCTTTTTTCCACATATAACTATTTTAATTATTTTTACACATCCTAATATTTTCTTTCTGAAATGGATGGAATCTCTTTTCTGCCTTGAAAGATTAGTTATAGTTTTGGGTTAGATATAAGAAAATGGTACCATTGACTCATTAAGGTTATTTCCAGTCCTATCATTCTAAATACAGTCTTTTTAGATAACTTGGTTTTTGGCTTTATTTACCTGTAGTACAATTTCACCATAGTAAATGGCAAACAGCTGATACACTGCTTGTAGATCTGGTTCTCATCTGTTTCTAATTCCAGTCCACATTTTCCACAACCGGAATACACAATGGTGGGGAGACACATCAGAATATCCTCCAGAGAAGAGTTAGCATCCAGGACAAGCTGTCGGCTTGCATGGGCAGCAACAGGAAACACTAATGCTAATATCTGGGCTTTTACTTGAACCACTCCTATGGAAGACAAAAAATATATATGGAATCAGAATTGTTGTGCTCCCACAAGTTTTCTTAAAAGATCATGGTGGCTTCCTAATTACTAATTCTTTGAGTTCAACTCTTTAATCCCAGAGCCCACGGCACAAAGCTAGAAACCAGATGGAAAGTAACATAAAAATATTGAACTCGCCTATCCAGTTCTACACTTTAAAAATGTTGCCCCTGAAAATTTACAGGCACTGACGTGCCAAATGATCTAAGTTTCTAAACTGTTCCTTTGGATGACCGAAAGGGGGCACTGTAACATAAGGTCAAGAAGTTCACTTAGAACCAGACCATTTAATTTCTTATGAATGTTAGATAATTTAATATTCTCCCATTCTTTTCATACAATTATAATAATCTTTTTTTATTCACAGCACATACAAAATCTTGAAAAAATCTAAGACAATATGAGAGAAAAATCAGCTAAGAAACAGTTATTAAAATGTTATAACTATAAAGTTTTTAATAAAATCTAAAACAATAAATATAAGTATAGTATAAACACACAAAATAAATAAATAATAAATATAACTATAATAACTATAAACAAAATAGCTATATTACAAATGTAACAACCACAAAGTTATTTAAGTTTCAGTGTTAAGGCCAAAATATATCTGATTTCTTCAACTTTTAACCACATATTGTACAAAAATTATGAACACTTTTTGTTAATATTAAATTTGTTTGTTAGTATTAAATTATATCAAGGCATACTAAAAGATATTCCCCAACTTTCCACCTCCTATTTCTTCTCTAAATACATTTGGAATAATAACTATAGGAAGATTTTTCTTAGATTTCTGAAAAGCTCAGATTAAATAGCTTCCATGATATATAATCACATTTTAGATCTGAGAACATGTCCTAACTGCCCATATCTACACCAACCCATCAAAACGATATTTCCAAATAATATATATCACATGTCATCTAAATTATATATAATAAAATATCTGAATAATATATATTAAAATAGGTAGATGATGATAGAGGAAAACAAAAAAATGTCTTTCCAAGTCATATATTTCAAATAGGGTATATTTCTGTTTATTAGAGAACAATTCCAAAGGACAATACAATCAATTAAAAGATCCTTAAAATGCTTCTGATGATGAATTACATATTTAAAAAGAGAAGTTTAGGGAGTAGGTACTTATATGCATTTTATAAAAGAGAATTTTCATATACCATACAAATGATCAATTTGAATATCAGTATCCAGATGGCTAAATAAATAAACTAAAATGCATCTGGAAACTCTAACAGTATCTGGATGATGTCTCAGTGTCTTAAGTAAATATTTATTGGAAAGCAGGTTAAATCACTATGAAGTTCTCCAATGATCAGTGCTATCATTTTTTATTTAGCATTTATAGAACAATAGCCTGCATGGTTGAAGCCACACAAAACAGGTATTTTGAAATGTACTGTCCCACTAAATACAACTTAGTCCCAAGTGCCCAGGTACCAGCTACACTATTCAAACATCTTGGGGCCCAGCTAAGACCACAGCTGTAAAGCAGCTCGACTGCAGAGTCCTACTCCAGTCACAGTCAGTCCCCGCCAGTTCCCAAAGAGTTCACTCCCTTCATGCACAGGTCACAAGCTGTGCACGCACACTCTTACCCGAGCGCTTCTCTTCCAGAAGGGCAGATAAATGTGAGATCTTCACAAGGGGACTTTCCCTTTTTTGGAACTTTGCTTTAAATTCAACTGCCCTCATGTCATCCTCAAAGAGGCACTCACAGGAGGACCAAGGGGTCGTATGCAATTCTAGATTTCCTAATGTGGAATTATGTTGAGTGAGGAGATACTTAAACTCCCAAAGATGATCTTAAGACAAGAAAATTAAAAAGTCAACATAAGGAAAACAATCTAGAATCAGAACAGTATTAAACTCTTCAGTTCAGGGGTTACACTTAAGAATCTGGGAATAAAATAAAATCACTATACATCTATATAACGCTTTAAAGTTTTCAAAGTATTTTCACATACAAAATCTAATTTGTCAGAGCGGCAGGGCTGCAGTCTTATCCCTATTTTGCAAATGATGAAACTAAGGCTCAAGCATCACTTGCTTAAGGTTACATGGCTAATAGGGAGCAGAGACAAGATTAGAACCCAAGCTTTCCGTGTTCTAGTCCAATGTTTTTTCCACTACACACAAGATCTATTAAAGAATTAAATGTGTATGCTTTATTTAGGCATCAAAGTAAGTTGTCTTTACTTTAAAAAAAGTGTTTTTTCAAGGATGACTTGTTGGGCTTGCACACAAGATGGCTGCTTGCTGGAATGGGGGCAGACTGCTCAGCTCCCACACACCTACTAAAGCAAAACCCTAAAATTCACACCAGAATGAATAATGATCAAGAAATTCAATGAGCAACTATAGTAAATGAATACTTCCACTCAAGAACTGCACTAAGAGTCAAGCAGAAGCCCATAGGTAATTGGAAAGAGAGCTGCCAGCAAAGCCAGTATGAGAACAGGCACACAAGCCCCTGGCCTCCCAGTGTGACTGGAGATAAGCTAGAGACAAGTATACTTTCAGGGGTCTATGTCCAGAAGCAGCAAGAGTGGAGGTCTCTGCTAAGAATGCTCCCTGGTGGTCAGAAGCCCTTAAGTGGGAATCTACAGCAGCCCTGTCCTAACTAAAGGAGGAAGAGGCCAGAGCAGTAACTCAGGTGACCTCTTTCACAGGCCTGGAAGGAGGCAGCCTTGGTTCAAACTTGGCCTTTGGCAGAACCAGGAGACTATGTGTGGATCCAAAACTCCAGGAAGGCACCTAGTTACCAGTCCTCTTGGAAGAGAACTGTCTAGGTCTTGCTGACCAGTCATACTGCCATCAAGGTTGCTGAATGGATGACCTCACTCCCATGTGTAGCCTGCCATGACTGACCTCAGTCCAGCAGAAGGAGCAACCCCTGATCAGCCCTTGGACCCAATTAAATTGAGAAGGGACCCTGACACCAATCAGCAGCCCTTGGCCACCTGTTTGTTTGAGACTGATGATTAGAGCCTAATCACGTGCAACCTACCATGCATTTGTTTTTTTTTTTCACTTTTTGCCCTGCTTTATGCCTTTGGGGTGGCTAACCTCCTGGCTTCCTGATTTCGCCTGGATGAGAGGCCTATTCTTGGGCCTTCTATTTTTCATCATTATAGGCCTGCCGTGCTGCCTCCCACCGTGTACCTCTTTTATCCTCAAACTCCAAAACCCCAGGTGGCCAAGGTCAGAAAGATGCAGTTAAAAACCGAGGAATGACAGATGCCTCGTTTTGGGGCGGTACCATGAGTGTGGTTAGCACCAAAGTGGGGATTGTGCAAAGTCAGCCTGAGTGCTTCTTCCACTGGGTACAGATGCAGCCAGCCTGCAGGAGGTGGTGGTCTGGAAATTTACTCTGGCACATGCGTGCTTAGACGTGAAAATGCTGACCTGGACAAAGCTCATCCCCTCATGATATGTGCACCAAGTTACAAGTTACATACAAGTTTACTCTTGTCCATAAAAAACCGGGCGCAGTTTGAAATTAGGCCTGACTGCATTCCAACTGCTTGCTGCCTTGGTGTGCTAAAAAACTACCTTTGTCTTATTTCTTGAGTTTGCCTCATTGACCAGAGCAAGGTCTGAACCAGAATCTTCTCTTATCATGAGCATCCAGAAAGAATTAGTTAAAGTACCAAGGAACCACAGTCCCTGTCACACAAGATTATAAATGAAGAGTGATCTTGGAATACAATTGTCCAAAAGGAGAAAGACAGAGGCTTACAACTAAGCAGAACTTTACCTGCAAGGTTGAGTATAATCTTGCAAGGGGAAAAGATGAACCACAATAAGGGATTTTTGAGTTGGTACTCTGAAAAACACAAGATTCAAGGGAAATCTAGGAAGGGACAATTATTTAAACAATGGGAAGGGGCTGAAGGGTGAAATACTAACATTCTAGTGGGTAAGGAAGAAACAAGTGTCCTTTCAGAACTTAGGCCCTTCAAATGATACTGAGGAGGTTAAATTAAAAAAAAAAAAAAGAACTTGGTGTTAAGATTAGGAAAGAAAAAAGAGGAACACGTTAGTGTAGAAAGGAAGAATGCAGGAGAATTTGTTATTTCTCATAACTGGGGTACATAAGGAGAAGCAGCTAACAAACATGAAAGAGGAGGTGGGGAATGGCATCAGATAAACCTCACTTAAAACTGACAAAGGAGGGTTTCTTTCTCTCTCTCTCTCTCTCCCTCGCCCCCCTCTCTCTTTCACATACACACACAAATACACACACAGAGTTTGGTGGAGAAGTACATTAAACTCAACAGGGAAACAAACAGGGATGGGGGGAAGGGTGAAGAGAGGTTTTGCCACAAGCAACACAAATTTTCTGATGAAGAGGGAGTGATTAAAAGGAAGAAGAAAGAGAAAAGAATTAGTGCATAGAAGGTACATAAGTAAATCTTTGTTGAATGAATGAAAGAAGAGATTTAGAAGCCATCCAACACTCTGAGTGGAACCTTGGTGAAGGATTTATGGGAAAACTTGGAGAAAAGTCACTGAGGCTGGGAAGGCATAGATGGATTTGGATCAGCACTGCTGGAGAGAGGACCCCAGAGCCTCTGAAGTATTTAAATGAGGCACTGCCATTCAGTGGAAAGAGCCCTGGGTTCACATTTCAACTCTATCAAGTATGCCATGTGTGACCTTGGGCAAGTTATTTCACTTTTGTGAGCCTCAGTTCCCTCATCTGTAAAATGAAGGCGTTAGACCACATGATCTCTAAGGTTTCCTCCAGTTCTACAACAGTTATCCCATATTATTCCTACAGGACTTTTTTCTCCAAGATTTATAATAAATTCTCTCATTTGACTTATAATGAATCTAGAACATTTTACTCATCAAATGACTGTGGTATGATCAGTAGAGAATTCATATTATCTATTATTTTATAAATGTTTTGGAATTTATGTTTAAATTTGTTTGAAAACATTATTATACTGTTATAACCTTATTATAACCGTTTGAAAATGGGCAAGTTTTTGAAAACAACAGTCATGCATTGTGAGAGAGAGAGAGAGAGAGTGTGAGTGTGTGTGTGTGTGTGTGTGTGTGTGTGTGTTAACTCAGGTAACCAAACTACAAGGCAGAGCAGCCTTTGCAAATTCAAAAGTGTTCTATCAAAGCCAATTATTATTGTTGCTGTTATTGTTATGATAAACAAATGGGAATTATAAAACCACGAGTAAATGTTTCACTTATTTCTTTAAAAGTCAATATTTACCTATTTTAAAAAAAGAAATAGAACATTTTCTGTCTTATCTCAATGTTTTAATTTGCTCATTAGGTATAAGGATGAGTCACTAAAGTAAACCTAAAAATATCTTAATACTTTCAGAAATGCAAATAAGTGTCAACTTTATATTACAGATGCTAAGAGTACTTTGTATTCAGACATAGTAATGAGGTCATGCAGTAATGCTTCCATTGTTGAAAATTTAATTATTGCAACTTCAAGAAAATATTTTAAACATTTTTTGTTACTTCATTACTAGTTTTTTCAGTAATCTACATACTTTCTGCTGGGACACACTGAGAGACAACCTAAAAGTAGCATACCAGCAAGTGCTTCATAACAACAAAAAAAATATTATTTTATTCAACAATCAGTTTATTGGGACCTAGTTCCTATCTTAAATGGGACTGAAAATCTAATTGGGAATGGTTTTAATAAAACCCTGGATGGTCTCATAGGATCAAAGATTTACAGCTAGAATGGATGGCAGAAGTCATCTAGTCTACCTTCTTTTTACAGAGGAGAAACCTGAGCCGCACAATGAGAATGAGGAGCTTGCCCAGGCTAACAAAAATAAGTAGCAAAGGCGGAATTTGAATCCAGGTCCTCTGAGTTCAGATTTAAGCTTTGTCCACTACGTATGCTGCCTCAAATAAGAGGAAATTTGATAGGGATATATGTAAGTTCTTCAATTGGGCAAAAAGTAATCAGTTTCACAAGAACAAAATCTGGAGAGACTTGGTTAGACAGCAGTTTGAAAATTATTTGCAGATGTTAATGAATTTCAAGCTCTGTATGAATAAAAAATGTGCTCTAGGCAGCCAAAAAAGCTAATATGAACTTGAGCCACATTAAGAGAGGTGCTGAATCCAGGACTAGAGTGGCAATAATCTTGCTGTCCTCTGCTGTGGTCAGACCACTGTGGAGTACTATATTCAACTCTGAATGATCCATTTTAGGAAAGATCCTGATAAGCCAGAAAGGATTCAGAAGAGGGTAGCCATGATGCTGATGTGACTCTATTAATACTATAGTAGGACTGGTTAATGGAACAGGGGATGTTTAGCCTAGAAAAGGAAAGACTTATTTGTGGACATGATAGTTTGTTTCAAATATCGGAAGGGCCATCAGGTGGCTATGGGGTTCGACTGGCTATACAGCACTGGGAACAATAGATGGAAATTACAAAGAGGAAAATATGGGCTTGATGCAAAGAAAAGCTTCCTAACAATTAGAACTTGTTTAGGTACCAGATGGCCTTCACAGACTTTGAGGCCCCTTGCAATGCTGAGTTGCTATGATTCTGAGTTAGGCAGAATTAAATTCTAGCTACTAAATTATATCAGCACTAAATTACATCAGCACTTTTTATAGCACTTCAAGACATATAAAGCACTTTCCTCACAATCTTATGGCGTAAGTAGTGGAATTACCATCACCATCCTCATTTTAAAGATGAGGAAAATGGAGGCATTGAGAAATTTGGTGAATTGTCCACAGTCACACAACTAGGAAGTCTTAGAGCTGGGACTCAAACTCGGGTATTCTGACTGCAAGTGCAATGTTATTTCTACCATATGCACTATCTTTGTTGGCCTCATCTGAGCTGCTCTGCACTCATTCAGCAACATTACAAAAGTAAGATATTCATTTGGCATGGCAGTCAAAGCCCAACTTATTTTAGGTTTATTCCTGTAGCTCTGCAAAAAAACCTCACTTATATTGATAGTCTACCCACCATCAGTACTTTGACTATGACCACATGATGCATGTATTAGCCACAAACATTAGTTCCGAGGCATGTAACAGTATATTCTGAAAAGGGCCTGATGTCCCTTCTAAACAACCAGTTCTTCTACATTTTCTAATCAACAATGAAACTTAATACTGTGAATGAATGGGAGTTGTATTCATGGAGTAAAGGAGAACAGAGTTGTTGTTTTTTAGTTTTTAACTTAAGTGGCAGAGCCAAGGTTTTTTTTTGGGGGGGGGGAAGAGGCAATCAGGGTTAAGTGACTTGCCCTGGGTCACACAGCTAGTAAGTGAGCAGAACAGTTTTAAGAAATTCTGAAAATAGAAACATTTTCACAGTGAAGTCCCAGAACACAGCATAACAGAACTGCTTAGGTAGAAAGCTCTCTTGAATCTGTTAAAGATTAAAACTACACAATATGAGCACAATGTCTTATATAGTAGGCACCTCATAAATGCTTATTAAATGAATGTTGGGACAATATTTGCATTTCACCTGTCTGATTCTTTATTTTTCAATGTCAAACTAAACAGTGTACAAATCCTCCTCTGGACAGAGGTTTGTGGACAAATAATGGTAACCTTTGTTACCATTAAAAGAATGTCCATCATGTGGTTATGTGCTCTGTGACCTGGCTATGTGATAACTCACATTTTGGGATCAACCATTAGATTCGTGATCTGGGTTTTCAGGTTGGGATCAAACAGTCAGGGCTTGTCTACCAGTGGCAG
This sequence comes from Vombatus ursinus, assembly GCF_900497805.2. Lineage (NCBI taxonomy): Eukaryota > Metazoa > Chordata > Mammalia > Diprotodontia > Vombatidae > Vombatus > Vombatus ursinus. The sequence goes on from NW_020940527.1 coordinate 22,960,886, forward strand.
ATATTTGTCTGATTTCACAACTGGCAAACAACTCTCATTGACATACCATGAACATTTGATCTCAACACACACACGCACGCGCGCGCACACACACACACACACACACACACACAATTAAATTGGATATCTAACATTCTAAGTATTCCCTATTAATCATTAAAAGAAGATGGGCCACAACCTTATTTTTGTGTAACTACTCAACAGGGTATAAGTTCAGTATTTGGGGACAACCATTAACCCTTTCCATGCAGGACAGTTGAATGATACAATGGTTTGCAAAACTGTCTCAGTCTAGAGCTCACTTCAGGGAGCTAAAGGAAGGGAAAGGCCATATGTACTGACCATTTCAATTTATTATGAAAGAGAAAAACTTCATCAGAACTAAATGGAAAAAAAGCACTGCTGTCAATATCAGTGAAGTATAACTTGTTTTTAATATAATTCATTCATGACGTAACTGAAAATATAGGTATAGTTCATATTTTAAACATGACTACATGTTGAAAATCACTGGCTTTGTGCATGGAAAACTTTTTTAATTATCCTAGTAGCTTCAAAGAGGAAATATATGGGCATACTAATATACTCTTGATGGAACTGTGGAACTAGATCAGCTACTCTGGAAAGCAATTTGGAACTATGTCCCCAAAGTCACTAATGCATATACCCTTTGACTCAGTGATATTGCTAGTAGGTCTATATTCCAAAGAGATCAAAAGGGAAAGCAAGATGATTTATGCATACAAAAATATTTAAAGCAGCTAAGTGGCATAGTGGATAGAGCACTGGCCCTGGAGTCAGGAAGACCTGAGTTCAAATCCGGCCTCAGACACATAACACCTACTAGTTGTTTAACTTGGGACAAGTCATTTAACCCCAATTGCCTCACCAAAATTTTTTTTTTTTTTAACAGATGTTCTTTCTATAGTAGCAAAGACCTAGAAATTAATTCTCTATCAACTAGAGTGTGGCTGATCAAATCACGGAACATGGATGTAATGGATAATTACTGAGTGATAAGAAATGATGAAAGAAGCAGTTTCAGAGAAACCTGGGAAGACTTATATGAAATGACGCAGAGTGAAGTGAGGAGAAGTAGAATAATTTACATAGTAAACAACAATATTGAAAAGATAAAAACTTTGAATTCTGACCAATGCAATGATCAACAATAATTCCAGAGGACTGATGATGAAGCATGCTATCTTCCTCCTAAGAGGTGAGGTGATATATTCTCTGAAGATGAAGAATGAGACATACATGCAAATGGATGTGGTCAACAGGTGGATTTATTTTGCTTAACTACGTTTACTTACTAGAAGAATTATAGGGAGAAAGGATTAGGGGGGTGGAGGAATGGAACCTAGTGATAGGGTTCTCCCTGCTCCAAAAAAGAAAAGAAAAGAAAGAAAAGATCATAAAAGCATTCAAAAATGCAGAGAAGTTCAAAAGGAAACATAAGCAGAATAGCTGTGAAAGTAACAAGTTAAATTTGTTATATACTTTTAAAAAAGCAAAAGCAATATGTAATAGAATGTATATAATACATGTAATATAAACTTGTGATTTCATATATATTCCTCTTTTTCTGTTCTATTTTGTATGAGGAAATGTTCACTTTTTTCCTGTAAATTCAGAATTAATTTTTTTAAAGTTAATGCATGTACCCTAAAAAAGCTTAACTTACAGCCAAAGTAGCATGTTGTGACAGAATATAAAGACATATACCAAACAGTTTATATTTTTAGCACACTGAACCTTAATATAGAGACATAATCTCAATATTTAAATACTTTAAAGAACATAATTTGGAGACTGAATAAGCCTCACTAAAAACAGATATAAATGACATAGCACTGTTGTATGCCCATATAAATAAATGAGTTTTTATTTTATCAACATTTCTAAATAAAGATTTTTAGGACAAAATTATTTTTCTACTTTAAAATTAAAATAAAGAAATAGGACAAGTTTATAGAATATTTGATGCATTCTGAACCTTGTATTCCTCTTTAACTCACATTAAGAGCGTTAACCATTCAAACAGTATTATTAAATTAAAAAAAAAGAGTCTGGCTTATTACCCCTTTTCCTTTGAACCTCTGAGTACCAGGCTGCTCCAGGACCCCATAATACAAGTATAAAATGTTGGTCGTGGACCTGTTCTACTGTTAAAATAATTTTTCTTTGCTTCTGTCCTCTGTAACCATATACTGCCTCTGGAAAAGCAATAAGAGCATTAGTTTTATTTGACTTAATTGAAAATTTTTCTCATTTTCCTAAGTCTATAACTTAACTCAAATGTAGATTAGACAAGGGGCAGCTAGTTGGCACACTGGATAGTGCACCAGCCTTGAGTCAGGAGGAACTGAATTCAAATCCAGCATTAGACATTTACTAGCTGTGTGACTCTAAGTCACTTAACCAACAACAACAACAACAAAAAGTATGTGAGACATACTTTGTCACGCTAATGCACTGATCTTGGAGGTGTTAATTAGCACAGCTACTTTGTAAAGTAGTTTGTAATTATGTATAGAAGGTGACTAAAATGTCCATACCCTTTGACCTGGAGATTCCATTGCTAGGCATTTACTCCAAGGAAGGCACTAACATAAAGAAAGGCTACATACACACCAAAATATTAATAGCAACACTTTTGTGGTAGCAAAGAACTAGAATGATGATCCATCTTCTAACTCTGGGCATTTTAAGCAGCTGTCCCCCATGCTTGGAACTCACTCTCTCCTCTTCTGTACCACCTGGTTTCCTTCAAATCTCTTCCAAGAAGCCTTTCCAGGTCTTCATTACTTTCAGTGCCTTCCCTCTGAGATTCTCTCTAATTTATTCTGTATTTATCTTATTTGTACAGTTATTTGCATGTTTTCTTCCCTATTAAAGATTGTGAGCTCCTTGAGAGAAGTGACTATATTTAGCTTTTCTTTTTATCTCCAGACTTCAGCACAGTACCTAGCATATAGTAGGTGCTCAATAAATGCTTGCTGACTTGTCAATTTGGAAACAAAGTAGATGCAACTGATTGGGGAATGGCTTAAGAAAACACAGTGTGGCATAGAAATGCAATCGGATATTACCGTGCTATTAAAAAACAGCAAAAATGATGACTATAGAGAAACATGGAAAGACTTGCATCAACTGATAGAAAGTGAAGTAAGGCAAGACAGGAAAAGAACACAAATAACATTAATCAAAAAATACAAAACAACTGAAAATGAAATGTTGTAAAATTGTAATGAGCAAGCTTGACCCCAAAGAAGAGATATGGAGAGATAGGAAAAGACATCTCCTCTACTCCTTTGCAGATGTGTTGGAGGGAGCACAAACATGGAACGTTACATAAAGGAGATTTTTTGAATGCATGTTTGTTTATAATTTTTCCCTTTTTTAAAAGAAATCTTTGCTATGAGGGATAGCTTCTGGAAGGGGAGGACGAGAGATACAGGGGGAAATCTAGGCAATATACAAACAAAAAATATCAATAAAAATCTACCTCGCATTTTCAGTTTTTACTTGCATTTTTATGGAAACCTTCCTTAATCTAGATGTTTATCATATGCTTGAAAAATATTGATTCTTAAGAAAGCATTATTATCAACCTTTCAAACGAAGGACCACAAGATGATTTACCTGTTATTATTGTGACACTGACAACTTTTAGTATTGAATGGATTAATGTGTTTGGCTGAAGCTGGTCCAATTCTACATACTGTATACTTTCCAATTTCTGAGGATGTCTGAAAGGAAGATCTACGATGTAGGAATGCTTTGAAGAGATATACCGCAATAAATCTTGCAGAACTGTAACACTGACTATACAGGAATCTAAAACAAAACAAAACAAAACAAAACATAAAGATGACAGAAACATCAGTCTACTTTGAGAACTCTATTTTGGCTCCACAACATTAGACAAAAAGTAAATGATCCTATTTCTGGGTTCTAAACTACATTAGTATTTTTCTTATTACAGAATATCCAGTTCAGCTTAAATATGAAAATAAAGCCTTGAACTTAAATAAATAAAACTGGCTTCTAATGCTGACTTTCCTATTTCTTTTAACTCACAGTCAGGCTCAAAATTTCAGTTACTTCTTATTGTTCCTTGACAAGTGATTGTTCTTTCACTCCTCAGTTATCTCCCATCTCCACTGTTACCAACCTAGCTGAGAACGGCATTATTCTCACCCTGAGACTACAGCAACAGCTTTTTAATTGGTCTCTCTGCCTGCAGTCTTTCTAGCCCCTCAATCTATCCTGTGTATCACCACCAGATTAATATTCTCAGAACACCATCAGCCTTCTGTTCTTCATCTTCAGTGGGGCTATCGCCCTGGAAAACATTCAAATTACTTGGCTTAGTATTCAAGGCTGTCTACAAACTAATCAATGCAGCCCTCCACTCTGAAGCATATGCCCTGAACATGCCTTATAACCTGGAATAACCTAAATCCCTGCTCCCCATCCCCCAAATCTTACAGTACCCAGCTGAAGTCTCTCCCCTTTCATGACACCTTCCTGATCCGTCCAACCCACAATGGTTTTCTCCTTCTCTTTGAACTTATTGCTCTTATTGCTAATACTTTTCATTCAGCAATTGATATATATTGCTTTGTGATATCATAATGTTGTTTTGTACTGTTATTTATATACCACACTCAATTAGAATTTAAGTTTGTGGGCAGGAACTATGTCCCAATAAACATTTTACTGATGGCTAAGATAATATTTTTGGTATAAAGTACTCACTTCAGGGTACTCAGCTTTCTAAACTGTACCTCAACCTATTCCGATGCAAAGTGTGTATATTATTAAGGGAGATAATAATAAAATACTATACAAATACTCATGTTATCTTGAAAGACAACTAAATTTTCAGTTTTTGTAGATATTATTTAACTATAATGGGAACATTGCTATATATCCTCATCACAATGTCTGAATATTGAGTTACTCCGTGTTTATAATGCAAAGTTAAAATCATTTGTTTCTTAAATAAAAGTATTTTAAAGATATCTTTAGATTTATTTTAGTTAGTCACTCAGCACAAGAACAAAGTATAGCCAAGTGAAGGTGATCTATTTCCTTTTTTTTAATGGATGATGGAATATAGATTTTTAAGGTGTGAAGTAAGACATTTATTTGTGGTTTTATAATAAATTCCCACTTATTCATCTTAACAACAATAGCAGTAATGGTAATATCTGACATTTATTTAGCACATTAAAGTCTGGGGCATATTTTACAAAGGCTGCTCTGGCTACATTACATATAGCTTTCCATGAATCAAGTTACACAATTTACAATTAGGCTCAAAAATCTCAGCTACTTTTTATTGTTCCTTGATGATAAATCAAGGAATAAATGATAAATGGATTAGTAATTTTTTGAAATGTTGATAATTTTCAAACAATTACAATAAGACACATCAGAACCTCTACTGAACACACTATAATCACTAGCTGGTACTGCAGAAGGTGCTTCTCGTGAATGTCAATTATTACTATATAGTAGTGTATATAAGCTTCTAAAATACTCTGGAGATTGCCTTTTAAAGAAAATCCCTGGAATAAGTTTGCTTAGTTTCCATTTTTTTTTCTCATGAAAATAGAATGCAAAAGAATTTCATGACACATTCCAAATAAATGAACATTTGTTGTTAGAGATGTAATAGAAGGGATTCCTGAAAGAGCTGTGATGCTTGGCTAAAGTCTCCTCTAATTCTAAAATCCAGTACAGATGTTTTAAGTGGAGCTGTTTAAAGTGTTTTTGTGAACTAAGTGTTTTTATGCCTAAATCTGTATGAGAACATTAATCACAGATTATGAATTTTCTTGGAGAATAATCCTTGGTCTAGAAACAATAGAAACAAATAGAACAAAACTGGCAAAGAGGAGGTGAAATCCGAGATGACTTTTAGGGCTACCTGAAAGTGGGCCTACCATGGGAAGTAGTGAATTTCTCTCCCTGGAGTTCTTTGAGCAAATGTCAGATTATCATTTGTCACCTATGTTATAGGTGGAATTCTTTTTCAGAAATGGTTTGGATTAGATGGCCTTGAATATCCCTTTCATTTCTGAGATTCTGCAATTCTCATGTTTTCAAATTATACTTAATTTTACTCTGCAACAACAATGCATTTATTTCTAAATGCTATTAAGGCCTGAGCCAAAAACAAACCATTCAAGTGCTGCCACCTGTAGGGAAAATTTATAAAACTGGTTTTGCTTGGATAAAGAACAATATAGGAGGTAAATTTTATTAAAGGTCCTCCCCCCACCCCCAAAAATTTACACAGAATTGTCATTAAAAAAAAAAGCCTTAATAGTATTATATATCTTTAACTAAAAACCAGTACAAATTGTTCCTTTTTCAAAATTACCAAATTTTGTAGGCTACATCTCCCCCCTTCAAATTATGTTTATTTAAAATAAACAGTGCAGCTTATAAACAGTGTTATTTTTCTTATCTAATACCTATGTGCTTTGCTAAAATCCTACATTCATGTCTCATTAAGTTGAGGATAACTTTTTTTTTTTTAAGTCAATTGGGGTTAAGAGACTTGCTCAGGGTCACACAGCTACTAAGTATCTGAAGCCAGATTTGAACTTAGGTCCTCCTGACTTCAGGGCTGGTGCTCGATCCACTGTGCCACCTAGATACCCCTTAATTTTGGGTTTTTAAAGGCTTTTTTGGCAAAGAAAACTAGAAAGTCTTCAAACAGAGTCCTAGAGACAGACAAATATGTATTATCTAAAAACGTGCCTCACTAATGAGCCTCAGAGGGGTTCATACCAAGGCAGGATATAAAGTGATGAATTTTCAGCTATAGTTAACTCTTTTTTTAAAATTTTTTTTATTTTTAGGCAATTGGGGTTAAGTGACTTGCCCAGGGTCACACAGCTACTAAGTATCTGAAGCACATTTGAACTCAGGTCCTCCTGACTTCAGGGCAGGTGCTCTACCCACTGCGCCACCTAGCTGCCCTACAGTTAACTCTTGAAGACTATCTACTAAATTGTAAAAAAGCTGCAATCTCTGTTGGTGGAGGGAATACTCACACTGACAAAATCATGTGTGTATATGTGTGTTTGTGTGTGTGTGTGTGTGTGTGTGTACACGTACCTATTACTGTTTGATCAAGGTTCTGCGAATTTTTAAACTCTCTCTTTTGCAAAGTTCTAGTGCAGGTGTTAAGCTTTAATAGCTTAAAAAATCTGCACTTAGACTTTTGGGACACCCAGTATAAACAATCACTAAATTTAAAGTTTCAGACCCTCTGACCAACTAATTCTAATCACTCATCTCCAGAAGTTAACTACTTGAAAAATTTACACAAAATAGAAAAACTAGTCACAGTCTGAGGTAAAGTGCAGTGATCTGCATCAAAGGTCAATAACTTTCAAGGCAGTTCTTAAGGCAGAGCATATCTAAAAGTTTATATGAAAAAAAGGATTACATACTGTACATAACCTGAAAAGAGTTGAAAGAGCAATGTAGTTTTCAAAAAAATAATTTCATAGACTTTTAGAACCTATAGAATAAAAAATACTTTAATAATTATAGAAATATTAAATCATCAAAACACTATTGTAATTTAGCCATATTTTTATTTGCCTTCTTTATTATTCCTTCTAAAAGAAATTTGATTCCAACAAATTTGTAAAAATGTTAATTTCTATCTACAAAAACGAAGCAAAAAATGATAGTGAAGTCAATTTAATATAAATTTTGCATTTTTAAATTGAAAATTTTTTTTACATTTTGATACACTTCCCAAAAAACATCAAAATGAACCCCATTACAAAGCACATTCCCTGAAAAAGTTAGTTTATCTGTTGTTAAGAGTTATGTGTCTCTGATGCACTGCTGGAGTTGTGAACTGATTCAACCATTCTGTAGAGCAATTTGGAACTATGACCAAAGGGCTATAAACCTGTGCATACCCTATGACCCAGCAATACCACTACTAGGTCTGCATGCCAAAGCGATTAAAAAAAAGGAGGGGGAGGATAGAACAAAAATATTCATAGCAGCAGCAGCAGCAGCTAGGTGGCGTAATGAATAGAGCACTGGTCCTGAAGTCAGGAGGACCTGAGTTCAAATCCAGCCTCAGACCAGACACTTGACTCTAGCTGTGTAACCCTGGGCAAGTCACTTAACTCCAATTGCCTTAAAAAATATTTATAGCAGCTCTTTTTATGGTAGCAAAGAACTGGAAATTGAGTGGACACTCATGAATGGGAGGATGGCTGAACAAGTTATGGTATATGATTGTAACAGAATACTATTGTGCTATAAGAAATGACTAGCAGGCTGATTTCAGAAAAACCTGGAAAGACTTATAGGAACTGATGCAAAGTTTATTGAGTAGAACCTGGGGGACACTGTACACAATAACAGCAATACTGTACAATGAAGAACTGCAAATGACTTGGCTATTCTCAGCAATACAATGCTCTAAGACAATCCCAAAGGACTCATGATGAAAAATGCTATCCACGTCTAGAGAAAGAACTGATGCAGAGTCTGAATGCAGATCAAAGCATACTATTTTTCACTTATTTTTTTCATGGTTTTGGGGGAAGGGGTTTTGTGTCTTCTTTCACAACATGACTAACATGGAAATAAGTTTTGCATGACTGCACATGTGCAACCTATATCAAATTGCTTACTGTATTAGGGAGAGGGCGAGTGAAGGAAAGGAATTTGGAATTCAAAATTTTTTGAAAATGAATGTTAAAAATTTTATTTAAAAAAAAAAAAAGAGTTGTATGTCTTTTAACCTCGACAGCTATGGTACTAACAATGACTAATGCATTTGACCAAGCTCTGGTACCATTTTTTAGTCATTTAAAAATACAAAGAACCTGACAAAGAAACCATTATGTTCATAATATATCTTACATTCTTTAGGCTGGACAGATGAGCAACTCCCCAGATTCAATAACTGACTCGTAAATGTAGACTGCAGTACTGTTTCCTTATACCACTGGTCATTGTGTATAGTGACATCTGGGAGAAAAGAAATCAAAAGAACATCAATTGAATGCATTTAGAACCCTTAACTACTTTTCAACTACCTTTCAAGATATTTGTTCTTAATCTATTAGGATCACATCTGAGCATTATTTTAGGTCACAACCCCTCTACTTTGTCCCTCATTCTTTTTTTTTTCCTTTCTTTTGTTCTAGTCTGATGAAGAGGTTTTTTGCCAAGGCTAACTCCTTCTCCTTGGGTCCTTGATCCTACTCCCTCCCATCAGTTTTGAGAACTGCCCCTTTGATCATTCTCTATCTTTAATCTTTAGTTTTTCTTTATCCCTTGGTTCCTTCTTATGCCTAAAACAACCAAGTTCTCCACAATCCTTAAAAACAAACAGGAGCAGCTAGGTGGTGCAGTGGATAGAGCTCTGGCCTTGGAGTCAGAAGGACCTCAGTTCAAATTCAGTCTCAGACACATTACACTTACTAGCTGTTTGACCCTGGGCAAGTCACTTAACCCTGATTGCCTCACCAAAAAAAGCAAAAAACAAACAAACAAACAAAAATTTGTCCACTGCTAAACCAGACAGCTTTTTCACAAGCTTCATCTTACTCGACTTTTTATGTGGCTTTTAATACTGTTCGCTTCCTCCTTCTCATAACAAACATTACCTATTCTTTGCTGGTTTTCCTCTTTCCCAACTGTGACTTGTCAGTTTCCTTCACTGGATCATTATCCATCTCCAACCTGGGGAGTGGCTCTATTCTGAATTCCCCTCTACATCTTCTCTAGGTGATCTTACCTATTCCTATAGGTTCAATGAACATCTCAATGTCAGTGACTTTCAAATATTTACTATCCATATCTAAGATTCCTCCAGTAGAGATGTCACTTGTAATACCCCATGGTGATCTTTGTCAGGATCAAATGAAATAATGTATAATTCTTTGGAAACCTTAAAGAGGCTATATAAATATAAAAGAGGCTATTATAAGTAATGTTTACTGATTAAAATTCAAACTCCTTTGCCTGGGATTTGAGACTACACCAGGCTACCTTTATATTCTTATCTGACTAGGCTGCTCTTTTGCCAGAACATACCCTTCACCTTTCCCATCTCCATGCCTTTTCTTTAAAAACAAAAATACAAAACATGCTATTGATATCTTTTGCCTTTATATCACAGTTGTTTTGGGGGGAAACTCCCTCCAGAATGAATCTTCTTTTGTAACCAAGAAAAGCAAATTAAGCAAAAACATCAGACACAATGATTTCAATCTGATAATACGTACAACACTCTGTCCTGAGAGCCCCTAGTTTCTCTGCTAAGAAGGAGTTACATTTCATGATCTGTTCACTAAGACCACAGATTTTTCAATTGGTTGGAGTTTTGCTGCTTTGATGATTTAAGAAAAAAATTTACATTGTTGTAGTCATCATGTATATTCTTTTGGTTTTGCTTCTCTTATTCTGTATCACCTCATACAAATCTTCCCAATTCTATGCCCCTTCTCAAGCTTTCCAGGACGTACCAAATGTTTTCCTTTATCCCTTTATGTGCAGAATTTCAAACTATCCCTTATAATTCTTCTCAAATGCCACACCTTATCTTCATTTATCCTTACCTGATCTTCCCAACAGGTAAAAACCTTGTCTCCTGCCCTTATATAGCCGTTGGTGTTGAAACTATCTAAAGAACATATGTAGTATTATGTGTTAACTGTTACCTGCGTTTGTGTTTTATTCCCCTACTCTATGGGCTCTATAGTGGCAGAGACCATTAAAAATTTGTCTTTCTCCCAGTATTAAGCATGGCTCTGCAAAGTAGGAACATAAATGGATAGAGAGGAATTACGTTCGGGCTCAGAAGAGAAAGATGATGGGAAATGAATCATGAAGTTCATATGGCTGGAAAAAGGTTTTTAGTGAAATAAAACAACTGCTAATACCACAAGGCTCTCACCTGTTAGTAAAATTATGTCTCCAGGAAATACTGTTAGCACACCAAAGGCAGTATCACGCCATAGCACAACCTTCTTCTTAATTTCTGATTGGTCAGTTACTGTAATAGTTGCCAAAGGAACTTGACAGCCAGAATTTGGTCCTGTTTTTACGTGTACTTCCTTCACATGACATGGATGTAAGGCCATAACCAAACAATTATATCTCTGGCTTTTGCAAATACAGTTTTTAAGCAGAGATGTTTTTTTTAAGAACTTGCCAAACCTAGATACATTTCTTTCAGGAGAAACTTTGGAAGAGATTTGATGGGCATCTGGAGAACAAACTGACTTAATCCTCTTGGGTCCCTGGAGGGATTCTGATACAGTGCTCGAAGGACCTGATTTATCTTCAGATGTTCGATTTCTTTTAATAGAAACTTTACAGAAAGCATTTTGTTGGGAACACATTTTTCTTGTGCTAAATGACTCAATACAAAAATCCTCTGTAGGCTGTTGTTCATTAGGAGTTTTGAAAAGTTCTTGTGATCCTATATTTTCTTTGGTTCCTTTGTTACAGTTTAAGGGAGTGAGGTTGCTTGTTGGCTCAGGACAATTAGGACTAAAAAGTTCAAGGGAACTTGCTTGATTTGGTTCATCCACAAAATTACTGAAATTTCCTAGTCTCATTTCCCTACAACTTTCCTTTTGTTCTGGTTTCATGCTTGTATTTCCTTTATTTGGAAAACTTTGTTCTTTATCCAGGCTTTGGGCTAGAAAGGCTATCTTGCTTGATGTCATAATACTAAGAAATTCAATGTCTGCTGATGTACTGAAGCTTGAGGTCTTCCTTATTACTCCCTTAGACTTTGGCTCATCTGTTGTTTGGGGAGAAAAGAATCCTGGATAATGGTTTACTGTCTCATGATTTTTTGATGGCATATGATCATTTTCTGCAATTTCTGGTTCTATATTAATCTGGTTAGTACTGCAGACCAAATCCCAGATATCAGAATAATCCTGATTTATTGGTTGGGAATTTTTTCTTAAGAGACTGTAGAAACAGGAATTTGATTCAAATTTCTTTTGCTGGTCTGTGATTTTATCATTTTCATTCACAGGATAATGACATTTTCTTTCATTTAAATGCTGTTGAACTCTGCTTTCAAATCCAGGCATTTGCTGATTATAGTAGGCCATATCAATTGTCATTGAAGGATCACTATTCTGGGATTTTATACACTGCGTTTCAGGAACACATGTTAAATAGTCATCATCACGCCAAGATCTAGTTTTATCAGAGTTCACTATGACATGTTCTTTAACAGGAACTGGATGACTTGCATGGTGGCATTCAAGATGACCACACCTGCATGCTTCAGCACTAACATTTAAAGAACAGTGATCATATAAAAGCTGAGTTATTTTCCAAGGATCAGCATTGGTTGCTGAACAAGTTTGTTCTTGTGATACTGCTGTATTTGATGGAATAATTGGTGCTCCAAAGAAAATATGGATTTGAGGTATTTTACTCATGATTTCTAAGGAAAAAATGAAAATTTATGAATGTATTCATTCATTTAATATTATATTAATTTCACAGTCACAAAAGTAAAAGACAATTAACTATAAATTTAAAACAATAGTTAAGATTAATATAGAGAGTTTTAAGGTTTGCAAAGTATTTTACAAACATCTCACTTGACCTCAACTGAAATAAGAATTTTAAATTAACCTATAGTACCTATTGAGACTCTCAACTTTATTCCAATGTTCATATAACCATCCAACCAACATATTTATGCTTAAAAATAAAATAATCATTAATAATATTCATTTGGAGACTCTTGGTAAATAAAACACTGGCTTGCTACATTCGTCCTTCTTTGCTCGCAGTTTCATGATGTATACAACTCAATCTCACTTTAATAACAAGTTAGTTTTGTTTCTTTGTGTTTTTTTAACCACCAAATACATCATTTGTTTAATTAGTAGTATAAACACCTAGGCTATACACAAAGATCATTTATCTGGATTATTTATGATAAGCCAAATAGTTCACATGCTCTCAAAATATGAACCAAACCAAAAAGTCAAAGCTTTGCATAGATGTAATAATTGACTGATTGACTATTTCTAAATCCACATATCCTCAATTTTGGATTATCTGTTATCTTGTGTGCCCTTTCCCTGCTTAGAAATCTTTAGTGGATCCCTCTCCATTTCTTATGAGTTAAAGGATATGATTACTTGGCTCTTACCTGCCTTTCTAACCTCTGTTTCCCTTCACAAAATGTCATGTTCCAACCAAACTGAAGTCTTACCTGTTTCCTAAACTTTCCTCTCCATCTCTTGTTTCCTTGAATTTCAACAAACCATTTCCCATTCCTGGAAGGCATATTCCTAATTTTTAATTGCATGGCTCTTATACCCATTATCTCCCTATCTCTTGCCCCCTCTACCCTCAGCAAAATGTAATACAATCCTTGCAGTCAAGAAAAGTTTCATTTCAACCTTTTTATCCCCAGCACCTAGCACAGTGCCTTGCACATGAGAGATGTTTAATAATTGTGCTATAGAACAGAATTGTATTATTCATATTTTAATACCCACTTAGCATAATCAAGAGTTGGCTATTTCATTTAGAAAATTTTTTGATCTATAAATGTATGTAAAGTAAAAAATCAAGAATGCAAATAGGATTAATAATAGGAACAACATGAGTAGCACATACTTTTTATTATAACTTGTTTATGTGATTGTTTTTATCACAGTGACTATAGCATCTGAAGACAACAATATAAACTTTTCAAAATTTTAAGGAACTGTATGTAGAAAATGCTAAGTCTTCGTAAAAAGTAAAAACTGTAAAGGAAGGAATAGGTAATCAATTCCAACCAAATGGAGAGAATAAACTTTGAGAAAAATTAAACTTTAAGAATTCTAACTTTGCTTTCATATTCTTTAACCTTGATATGTTGCTGAAACAACTCCATGCTCTTGAATCTTTTCAGAGTAAATGTTTGAATATGAGAGTTGAGAACACTGGTGACAGCTGTTACTATTTTATTTTGGCAGTACTAATAATCGAGACAGGTTGCAATTTTCATACAAATGATTGAGATGTCATCAAAATTAGTGAGGCCGGATGTCAGTTTTTGACCTGCTACAAGTCAAGGAACAATGAATGGCTATTAAATACTGTCTTTGATTACTGCACAACTTCACATCCACGACAAGAAGTTCAAAGCTATTCTTCATCAAATAGCTTTATTTCTAAAATGTGATTTCCCTGTTTGGCCATTAGAGGTCACCAAAGCACTCAATAAAAGTCTTCAAGTTCAGACTTGAAATAAAGGCCCATAGGACCATGGCCGAGTTGGAAGGTACACAACAACAGCATCGAGTGCTTCATTTCACAGGTGGAGAACAAAGGCTCGGAAAGGTCAGTGATTTGTCCATGGTCACACAGACAGTAAGTAGCAGAACGTGATTCGGACCAGGTCTTCTGAATCTCAAATCTAGCAAACCTCCACTGTATTTCACTGCCTCAAGTGTGTCACTTGATGCTAAATATTTTATTTGGGGTGGGGCCGTGTACAAATACATACAACAAATACAAGCTACAGAACTCTACCTTAGGAGTTTCTGAAATTTTTTTTTGTAATGAAATTTTGATTAATATAGCAAGTGAAAAAGGTTTTTACAGGAAATGTCTTGCCATCAGGTATGCTTAGTTTATATTTTTCAAAGGTTAAAAGTTCTAAGGACTTTTAGAAAGAAGGGCAAACAGTACCATGATATTTTAACTACAGCCTTACTGTAGCCATCTACTAATTTTCCACTGGAATAGAGAGAGAGAGTTGTTTTTAACATGATTTTTATGACATGTCTCATCATGACATGTCCTGCCCAGTTTGCAGAAACTGTTAGATTAAGCTTGATAAGTCAACAGGCTTCAAAAGAGTATTACTAGTAATACTGTTCAAGATAACAAACAAAATAAAGATCCCAATAGAAAATACCTTTAAACCAGAAAGGATCTGATGACTTTATTTTTATTATTTTTAAAAGAGAATGATAAAAGAACTAGTATACTTTATCACATCTATAAAATCTTTATGAGAATGGCCTATACACTTGAAGTACCCTTGATGAAAACACGGAAGAGGAACAGCCAAGTTTTCATAGAGTATTTTCTATAGCATGTGATAATTTCATAGCCACACAATTGACTGAAAAGTATAAAGATTAAAGATCTCACTTTATTTGCTGTTTACTGATAACAACAAAAAAAATTTGACTGAGTAGAGACAAATGCAGCCTATGTGTCTGTGGATCATAGAACACTAAGACCTTTGAAGAGTCAAAATTGTGGGTGACCTAAAGGATAATGGAGAGTTGCATGTCTTACAGTTCATTACCAATGACTTCTGTGCAAGAAGTAGCGCAAGATATGTCATCAAAGACATGTATAAGCCGAAAAGGAGATGGGCTGGTTATGTAGTGAAAATAGGGGATAATATATGTATGGTCTAAGTGTTATACTTGTATTAAAGAAATATTATTTATATTTATATTAGATAAAGGGAATGCCTTGGCTAGATCTATTTGGAAGAATTTAATGCAACAAGATGAGAAGGCATGGATGGGTTATGAGCTATTCTGGTTGGAGTTCCCACATTAATGAGGGCAGATTTGTTATTTAAGTATTATGTAAGTATAATATCATTTATCTGGTCTCAGTTTAATAAACAAATGATTGTTTCATTTTTATGAATAGTCTCTTTCCTAGAAATATGGTAAGTAAGTGAAATGTTTATGGAACATTAGAGATCTACTGCAAGGTGGCATGGTAGAGTGCTGGGCCTGAAGTCAGGAACGCTCATCTTAAGTTCAAATCTAGCCTTAGTTATTTACCAGCTGTGGGACCCTGGGCAAGTCACTTAACCCTATTTACTTCAGTTCCTCATCTGTAAAATGAGCTGGAGAAGGAAATGGCAAACCACTCCAGTATCTTTGCTAAGAAAACTCCAAATGATGTCACAAAGATCTAGACATGACTGAAACAAATGAAAACCAACAATCCACCTTCTACAGTGACATCTTATAAAATTAACCAATGATAACAAGTGACCTCTTGAGGCCTCTCCTACATCTATTAAAACCTTTTAAAAACCTGTTCTATGGTTTTTACAATCTAGAAAGAAGGTTTAGGCAGAATGCAATGTAATTCAATTCGACAAATATCTATTAAAGTTCTATAAAACTCCCAGATCTCTCTACCCTACTAATGTTTTGTCCAAGGTATAATGACAAAAATGAAATAGTTCCTGACCTCAAGAGGCTTGTGCTCTACTAGGGGAGACATAACATGTACATAAGTAAATATAAAGTGTAATCAAAGTTAACAGAAACCATCTTTTAGAGAGTGCTAATAACGGGGAGGCCGGGGGGGGGGGGGATTCCAGCAGACTACTTCCTGCCCACTCCATGGTGAGTTGCCTGCACTCTAGTGTCCATCTCTGACCTGAACCTGGGCTCTCTGGACACTGGTCCCCTGAGTTTCAATGACAAGTATTCACCTTCTCTTGCCCAGACACAACATGCTGCTTCTTGGCCACCTCCATGCCATGCCACCAACTGCTAACCCTTCCCACTGGCATTGCCATTCTAGCTCTTAGAACAGTAAATAAATCAATATTACAATTTCAGGAAAGGCCCTATCGGGGAGTTGTAGGGTCCCTGCTTGCTGGCCCACACAACTGCCTCAGGAGAACCAGGTGACAACCATCTGAAGAGGGGCCATGTGCCAAGAATGGTGTTCCCCCCCACCCCCATACCTGTTTAGCAGGAATCAGCCACAGCAGTGCAGAGCCCAAGTGAGGAGGAGTTCTGAAACAACTCTCATCTAGCCCAATACCTAAGGAGCTCCATTGACCTGAGCAACTTTTGGCTTTTACTCAGGAAAATGCTCATGAATAAAGGTGAACCAGAACAAGCAGAGGATGTCCCATGACTGTTCTGAGCCAAAGAAAAACTGGACTGAAATACAGCATTCTTTGTAAGGTGAATACTACCTGTCTTCAAACAACCAATTACCAAGATTATTAACCATCCCAGAAATAAAGCAAATAATTTCCACAGAAGACTATGGATAGTTTTTTTTGAGGTAAAATAAACTTAATAGGTTGAATGTTAATGATGTTGGGGACAGAGAGAGAGAGAGAGAGAGAGAGAGAGAGAAAGAGAGAGAAAGAAAGAGAAAGAGAGAGAGAGAGAGAGAGAGAGAGAGAGAGAGAGAGAGAGAGAGAGAGAGCGCGAGCGCTTGTGACACAAGGGATCTTCCACAGATTTGCAAGGGGCTAGACCTCACGGTCTGATAAGCCCTCCTCTCTACCACTGCTCCAGCACACTATCCATCACTGGTTGACTCTTAGCGGCTGGAAAGAAGCCAGGACAGCCACATCTTCTCTCCTCTCTAGGCTCCACTCCTGACTCTCTGGACTTGCTCCACCATGTCTCAGGTGGAGACATGTAAGAGACTATCTTTCTTTCTACTTGTATCTATATTCCCAATGCTCAGCACAGGGCCTGGCACACAGGAAGTGTTTAATAAATGCTTGCTAACTTGACTTGTGGTTCAACATCTCCCAACAACTCTGGGAAGCATTTAAGACAAGTGATGAAGAAAGTCAGAAGACAAAAGAACTTGTACACCAAGTGAGAAAGAGATTGGAAGAAACATGGATGGCTGATATGCTTGATAACATGGGGGAGATAGGGATTGGGAGGAGTTGGGGAGGAGGGGGAAGATGAAGAAAAGGAGGAGTAAGACAGAGACAAGGAGACAGAGAATGTATATGCCAGCCAAAAATTCCCCATGATACTCCTCAGGCCCTGCACAATCATTCACAAAGTCAGCAGTGTCTAAAAATTCCATGGCATTTACTAAACTCAAAAACAAGCTCCCTTGACCACGAGAGGAAAAAGTTGAGAATGTTCGTCTTCTTCTCCCTCCCCCCTTTCAAAGTGGAGAGGAAGTAAAAGAGGAATTTATGGTTACTTAGGAGTCACTAGGCTCAACAGATAAAACTTTCTCAGGCCTTTGTACCCTTAAATTTTTATCCAGACTCAGTATTTTCTCTCTACTCCTGGTTATTTTTTTTTTAAAGGAAAGAAAGGTGCTTCTTCACTTTTTGGCATCTCTAGGGCAGTTTATTTGCTAACGACCAGCTCCAGGGGGCCATTTTTATGTTTTGGGTTGTTGTTCCACGTGTGATTTCAGGTCACTGAACTTCATGTCCAGAAAGGGGCAGGTCAGAGAGTAAAAGAGGTGACCTTCTTTTTGAACTTGCTTTTCCCCCAATGTTGGGAAATGAATGATTAGAGTCAAAGCTAGTAAAACCAGAGTACATCTACATGAACCAGATTCACCTACCAAACGAAATTTTAAAAAACTCATTCTAAATCTGTATCATACATATTTTGTGTCATATCATGGAACTGAAGCTTCCAGGAGGCACTGTGACAGTAGTCTAGTCCCAGTGTCTTCAGCATCCATAGATGGAGTAGCAGAAAAGAGAAGTGTCTGTGGGATTTCCTGAGTTATATATAGCTCAAGAAGCTTCTAAGCAAAACAGAATGACCATTTGTTAAGAGAGAGATTTGATTCTACAGGACCTCTGCTCCTGTACGAAATGGACCATGGCCTTGCGTGGTGGTGCATGTCTGTAATTAGAGCCCCCAGGGAGGCTGACCCTAGTGGAACCCTTCAGCTCAGGTCTGAGCTGTAGTAGGCAAAGCCAAACAGGTGTCCACACTAAGTCTGACAACAATATTGAGAGCCCCCAGGAGTGCAGAACCAGTGCAGGTCAGAAACAAAGCTGGTCAAAGATCCTGTGCTGATCAATAGTGGGAACAGCCCATGAATAATAGCCTCTGAACTTCCAGCCTGGGAAGGGGAAGAGGGAAGAGGGGGGAGGGGAAGAGGGAGACAGACAAAGTGGGGCTGGGGTCGAAGTCTGGAAGACAGACTCTCCTGGCCACTCACATATATGCGCTGTTGTGCAGTTTCTTTGAGGGCAAGGATTGTCTTGCTTTCTTATATCTATTCTCAGCCTTTAAGCATGTGTCTAGCACATAGTAAATGCATTCATTCATTCATGTAGGAGGTTGGATCTGAATTGTTCTCAGAAGGAAGGATTTAAAGAGCCAAAAGTGAGGAAGGAATATATTCTGGACCAAGGGGATCACTTGTGCAAAGGCACAAGAGACAGAACATCAGTCATAGAGAACATCATATAGGAAAGATTAGCTGGAAAAGAACGTGGGAGTAGAATATAATAGTACAAATGATCACATTGGGCTAAGAATCAAATAGGAGGGGACCAGGCTGGTCTGCACTGGAGATAATTCAAAGTTCCTTTAATGACCCCACACTTCCCCCCAAAACTAAGATCCAGCTTTTTGATCCAATATTCTACTAGTATTGAATGGTTCCCATGCCACAGCCTCCAAGGCAGAGGAGTTCAGAATCAAAAATGCTCATCTTGTAGTTAAAGGAATTAATTGTGTTTTAACCCTACCCTATCACCTATTACCCGAGTAATAGGGTGCAAGTCCTTTGACCTCTATTAGCATCAGTTTCCTTATAACAGCAGCAGCATTTATATAGTATCTACTATGTGCCAGGCACTGTGCTAAGCACTTTACAAATGTTATCTCATTTGATCCTCACAACCACCCGGGGAGGTAGGTGTTGTTATTATCCCCATTTTATAGATGAGAAATTGAGACTGAGAGGTTAAGTGACTTGCCAAGGTCACATAGCTACCAAGTATCCGAGGCAGTATTTGAGCTCAGGTCTTCCTGTCTCCAAGCTCAGTGCTCTGTCCCCTGTGCCACCTAGCTACCTTATCTGTAAAATGAGGGGGTTGAAATAAATGACCTCTAAAATCCTTTCCAGCTCCGGAACTATGATTCTATAAAATATAAATAAGTATCACACAGGGGCCATTGGAAAGGCAGGCTCCTGGTGGGTGTGAGCAGACTGCAGCACATAACAAACAAGGAACTTCAAAGAA
This sequence comes from Vombatus ursinus, assembly GCF_900497805.2. Taxonomy (NCBI): domain Eukaryota; kingdom Metazoa; phylum Chordata; class Mammalia; order Diprotodontia; family Vombatidae; genus Vombatus; species Vombatus ursinus. The sequence continues at coordinate 22,980,915 of NW_020940527.1, forward strand.
GAACCAAGGGACGGATGTCAACAGAGAAATGCTTGATCAAAGACGGGCTGGTCATGTGGCAAAAGCAAGAGATTATCAGTGGACAGCCCATGGACTCTGATGGTGTCCTTACAATGTCAGGTGAAAGCAAGAGAGGCCACCAGCAGGCAGGGGAACCCACTGTGGCCCCCATGTGTGAAAATACAGACAAGCATGGCACAGAATGGGCAGGAATGGATGGTCTGGGACAGGGGTAGGGAACCTGCGGCCTTGAGGCCACATATAGCTTTCTAGGTCCTTGGGTACAGCTGTTTGACTGAGTCCAAGTTTTACAGAATAAATCCTTTTATTAAGGGGATTTATACCCTTTATCCCCTTGATGCTCACAAGATAGTAGTGCACTAAGGCATTCTGAACCAGAGTGATCTTTGGATGTGTCAAACCTCTTTACTGTACTGAGGGAGTGGTCACGTCTTAATCTCAAATTTGTATCTTGCCCAGCACCTGGGCACTTTATAAACATCTGATCCTCTCAACTACTTTGTGATGTAATTAAGTCAGATGCTCTTGCTATTTCGGAGATGAGGAAATAGACTCAAAGAGGTTATAGGACCTACTCAAGGTGACAATGTTAGTGGATAGTCAGCTGACACTAGAACCCACATCCTCTGTCTGATTCCTAGTCTGAGACTTTTTCCATCTCACCACCCGCTTCAGCTAAGCCAAGCAATCTGCCCAAAGCAGAAAGTTTTATAGCTTGTTTCCTTCTCAGTTTCAATTAGCGGGAAAGTTATCAGAGACTTATATAAAATAGGCCGTACAGTCAAACCTTCAAACATAGAGAATAAGGGTGGTAAGAGGAAGCAAGGTCCCATAATATAACTAAATTATATCCAGAATGGATGCAGGAGGGGACAGCTAGGTGGCGCAATGGATAGAGCACCGGCTCTGGATTCAGGAGGACCTGAGTTCAAATTCGACCTCAGACACATAACACTTACTAGCTGTATAGCCCTGGGCAAGTCACTTAACTCCCAATGCCCAACAAACACACACATACACACACATATACACAAAACACAGAATGGACACCGGGCTGACTGATCTAGATGTCTGAGATAATACTGTATTTAAAAATAAAATTCATTAAAGGTAATTTATATCATCAATGAACTCATAAGTTCTTTTGATGTTATGATTTCTCCTTTAATTTTATTCTTCTTATGGAAATAGTGAACTTTGTGAAAGAAAAAGTTTATACTTATTAACACTATCTGTCATGACAAAAATAATATGATTACTATATTGTGGCTGACTGCTCATAAGTCAGCTATATCTGCAGAATCTCTATATGTTTTGGGTATGCTCAAAGGGTTAATGCTCACTGAGATACTAAATGAAACTTGAAAGCACACAGCCATTATCCTTGTTAATAATTATACCATTTCATAATCTGCAAAAGGTTGCTTCACTCAGGAAGACCAATACAACTATAACCCTTTATCTTTAGAATGGTCAGAGTCTGATTGAAGGGTCAAAGATCTATTAAAACAAGATGAACTGCATCAGCAGGTTTTACCCTTTCAGATTACTAAAAGTGAAAATGCTGTTACCAAATTTGTTCAGGCTTTCCTATCCCACCAACTAATCATAAAAACTCACCCTGACTCGATCCTTATTTTCTACTGAGAGAGCTATGTGACTACAAATATATATGAAGCCCACTAAACAAAACACCTAGCAGCACAAGGACAATTTATATCTGCTATAATTGATGACACAAACCTAAGTTTGCCCAGTGAATTTTAAAATATAGCTAAGCTCAGATATTGAAACTGATACTTAACCTATTAAATCTCCAATACATCATTCTGATTATATGATGAGCTATATTCTTCATCCTTTGTTAATTTCAAATTTTATTTAAATTACTCAAATTTAAGAATTTCTGCTCATACAGAACAGAAAACCTATCCTCATCAGCTGCCATTGCATTATCATTGCTAGCAACATGTTTCCAGGATCTATAGATTTAGTCCTAATCTCTCTCGAACGCCAGCCCTACATGACCAACTGCCTACCGGACATTTCAAATTGGATGTTGCATAGGCAACTTGACTCAACACGTCAGTCAACAAACATTTATTAAGTACCTATTCTATTGTTAGGCACTAAGACATAAAGAAAAGCAAAAGGCAATCCCTGCTTTTAAGGAGCTCACAGTCTAATGGGGGGAGACAACATGCAAACAACTACACGTAAACAAGGTACCTACAGGATAAATTGGAGATAATCAGGTGAGAGGAGGCACTAGCATTAAGTGGGATCAGACTCATTAACTTCTTTCCCAAAATCTACCTCTGGTCCAATCATATTTTCCTTAGAGAAAGAGCTGCGTACCCTATCTAAGAACATCCTTAATACTAAAAAGCATTTATTAAGTAATTACTATATGCCAGGCACTACGTTAAGTGCTGAGGATACAGATAAAGGCCAAAAAAAGAAAAAAGAAAAGAAAGAAAAGAAAAGAAAAGAAAAGGTCTGCTCTCAAGAAGTTCCCATCATAATGGAAGAGATAAGTTGCAAACTTATTGTACATACAAAGTGTGTACATACAAAGTACTAGGCAGTGGGGGGGGGGGGAGTAGAAAGGCCTCTTGCAAAGGTGGGATTTGAGTTGAGTCTTAAAGGATGCCAAGAAGTGAAGGTAAAGAGGGAGAGCATTCCAGGCATGGTGAATAGCCAGGGGAAAAGCAGAGTTAGGAGAAAGAGTGTCGTGTGTACAGAATAATGAGAAGACCAGTAGTGTTGGATCATAAAGTAAAAACAGGGGAGTAAAATAGAAGAGTAGAAAGATAGGAAAGGAACAAACTGTGATAGGCTTTTAAAAGCCCAAGAGATTTTTATAAATACAGGGACTATCTGTAAAGTGCTTAGCATAGTACCTGGCACACAGCAAGCACTGTATAAAAGCTAACTATTACATCATTGTATTTGATCTGAAGAGAATAAGGAGTCCCTGAGTTTACTGGGGGAAGAAGGTGATACTGTCAAAACTGTATTTTAGGAAGATCACTTTGACAACTGAGTGGAAGATGGAATGGGGAGAGATGAGGCAGACTAGTCCAGCTGTGAGGTGATAAGGCGTGCATCCGGCTAGTGGCTGTTAGTGGCGAGAAGGGAGTTTACATAAGAAACATCATGGGAGAAATGACAGGACTTGGCAACAGATTGGATATGTGGAGTGTAATCTAGGAGAACAGTGGTCACCTTGACAGACAAAGAGAAGTTGGGAAGAGGGGAAGGGCCGCCATCGCATCATTTCCCACCCAGCTGCACTCCTCCGACTTCATCATCTCCTTCTTAACTCCCTCAATTTTCAGTTCATTTTTATACGTATTGTCTTCCCTCATCAGATTGTGAACTCCTTGAAAGCAGGGACTTTCTATCTGCAGTGTTTAGCAGAGAGAGTGGCACACAGTAGGTGTTTAATAAATAAATAAATGCGTTTAATAAATAAATTAATTAATACATGTTTACTGACCAACTGTTTTTAAACAGTCTAGTAAGGAAGTATATTCATCTCTTTCTCTCTACTTACATGGCTACCATTCTAATTCATTCTCCTATCACTTCTTTTTAAAAAATTAATAATATTAAATTTTATTTTATTTTCAGATATACATTTTTCTCCTCCCACCTCCTCCCCACTCACCAACTGAGAAAGCAAAAAAACAAAACTCCTGTTATAAACATGTATAATCAAGCAAAACAGGTTCCTTGCACTGTCCATGTCCAAAAATAATATGTCTCAATCTGCAGTGTGAGTCCATCATCTCTCAATCAGGAGGTGGCTTGTTTCATCTTGAGTCCTCTGAAATTGTGGTTGGTCATTATGTTGATCACAGCTCCTAAGTTTTTCAAAGTTGTTTCTCTTTACGATATTTGCTGTTATTATAAAAATTGTTCTCTTAGTTCTGTTCTCTACTCTGTATCAGTACGCACAAGTCTTGCCATATTTCTCTGAAATCATTCTCTTCATCATTTCTTAAAATGCAACATCAATTCTTTCACATACATATACTATAACTTGTTCAGCTAGCTGCTCCCCAATTAATGGGTACCCTCTCAGATTTCAATTCTTTCTCACTTCAAAAGAGTTGCTATAAATATTTTTGTACATGTGAGTTTATTTCCTTTCTCTTTTATCTCTTTGTGGTGTAGACCCAGTACCCTATAGTCAATAGTCAATCACTTCTACCTGGACTATTCCAATAATCTCCCAGTTGGTCTTCTGCCTCAAGTGTCTCTAGCGCTCTACCCACTATACTACAGAGTTGTTTCAAAATATCAACAGTTACTAAACATATGCCTCCTTTCCCAACTGCAGGAGACAGAGACATGTCAAAACCCAGTTCAGGGTCCAGACAGACTACATGTGAACCGACATGGAAACATAGCAACACAGCTAAGCCAGTGCCAGGTAACTTGTGCCCAATCCAGAGCCCTAGCTGCCAGTCCCTGAACTATAGCAAGAAACAAGACCATCCCAGTGTCTGGGCAGTCTGGCATTAAGGCAGCCTCGGAAAGAGATAGGGCCAGGGTAGTACCTGGGAAGCAAAGCACTTGGGGTTTTGTGGAAGATGCACTAGAAGCATAATCAATAATATCTGCTTGGGGCCTGTCAGGATCACAAGCAAGGGACAAAGCCAACTCTGGGTTTGGGGCTGTTCAAGGAGAAGGAAATAGAGAACAAGCCAAAGTCAAAACCTAAGATGAACTACCAAAACATTGAGCCAAGACCCAGGAATATCTGAAGAAAGCAAGGCTGAGTCTTAGCCACAATGTCCAAAATAAAGACCTGCCCACATCACCCAAGTGGGTGGGAAGGAGCCAAGTCTGACTCAAGCACAAATTCCTAATACAGAAAAATGCTCAACACAAGGAAATACTAGAGACAGGGAACAAAGCCAAGAGATCAAACCAAAAAGAACAGGGTAACTCCATAATTCCAAAAGAGGCTTGAAGAAAATGTCCTAGCTTCAAGGAGTACAAGAAATGCAAGAGAGATACAAAATGTAATGTTAAAGGAAGCAATGGGCAGGGAAAAAAGAACAGCAAAGAAAATGAACAACAAATTACAATAAACCTTACCCCAAAATTGACCTCCCCCAAAATGAGAATTGGCCAAACAGAAAGTAATGCCTCCATAAGACAGGAAGAATCATAAAAACAAAATCAAAGATTAAAAAAAAGAGGTGCCTGACATGGAAGGGGTATCTAAGAAATAAATGCCTGTTGGCTTGGCTTGACTTGTAATTTCCATACAACTAACCTGGAAAACAGGTCTGGGAAAGATAATCTAAGAATCATAAGAACACCAGAAAATCATAAGCAAAAATGTCTGGATACCATATTTCACAAAATGAAACAAAAACACTCCTGATCCAAAAGAACAAAAGGGCCAAGTAAAAACAGAAAGAACATGTTTAGTTACCTCCTAAAAGAAACCTCAAAATGAAAACCCCTAGGAATCTCAGAGCCAAAACCCAGAACTTCTAGGCCAAGAAAAGGTATTTTAAGTACCCTCCACACCCCCACCCCCATTCAAGTACCAAGGAGCCACAGTCAGGGTCACTTAATAATCGGCAGCTACCACTATAAAGGACAGAAGATTTTGGAATATATTCCAGAAACCAAACCTGGTAAAACTAAGCATAATTCTAAACAGGAAAAAGTAGACCCTGAATGAAATAGGCTATCAAGCATTCCTGAAGACAAAATTTTTAAATGCAAAGATAGGAATCAAGAGAGAGACAAAAAGGTAAATATTTCCATCAACTGGAAGGAACCATAGGATGATGAATGGTTTGCATTCTAACTGGGAGAAGAAACAAGTGTTTTCTCAGAAACCTAACATCTACAGAGGTCATAGAGAAAGAGAGAGAGCCTGAGGGGGTGGGAAGCATGGCGTTCTTATGTTTCAGAGTTCTTAGACTGAAATGCAATGGAAGGATGAATTTACTGGGGAAGAAAAGAGGAGGAAGGAGAAGGAATTTACTATTTTACATAACAGGGGTAAAGAGTATACAGATATGAAGAAAGGAGTGAGGAGAATGGGCATCTCATGAAAGTCTCTACCATCTGAATTAAACAAAGGAAGGCTGAACACACACACATAACACAGAATTTGGGATGGAAATACATTAAATTCAGCAGACAAATTGGCAGGGATAGAGAAAGGAGAGAGGGGTATTTAAGAGGAAAGGTAAGAAAAGTGAAAAAGTTATCATAAGCACAAGAAATTCCAGCAGTAGATGGTAGAGCGTGAAGGGGATGAAAAGGAAGGAAGGAGTGAGTGAAAACTTGCGTTCAAGGTCCAGGCAAGGGGAAGAGTACAGAGGCAATGTAGTGGAAACAGATCAATCACAGCTCAGCAGTTTTAAGCAAGCTTGTCCTTCACCTCTTCCTTCTTTGTAAGGGGAGAGGGAAGAGGGAAAGAGAAGAAAAGAAGAGAACAGGATGGAAGGAATTTCCAAATTAGGTACATTGAAATTCACTGCTTTAATAATAACAGTTAACATTTAAGGTTTGCAAAGCACTTTACATGTGTTAAATCATTTCATCTTATAATAATCCTGAGAAGGAAGTGCTATTATTATTCTTATATTATAGATGAGGAAGCTGAGGCACAGAAAGGTTAAATGACTTGTCCAGGGTTGCACAGCTAGTAAGTATTATAGTTTTAGTATTTCTTCATGAAATGCAATTAACTTTTCTTTTAGGTATTTAGATGTTGTGCCATGAATATGAATGATGAACATGAATAGAATGAACTCATCCAGAAAAGAGGAGGAAGAGAGCATACTAGACCAGAAAGGAAAATCCAACAAGACTTGAAACAGATTCACAAAGGGATTGGAGCAAAATCAGTCATGCCTCTGGTAAACTCAAAACGAGCAGGAGTAGTAACCATGATTTCAGACAGAACACAGTAAAAATACACATAATAAGAAGAGATAAGCAGGGAAATTACATTATTCTTAAAAGGTAGCACAGATAATGAACCAATACCAATACTTAATATGTTTGCACCAAATGGCACAATATCTAAATACCTAAAGGAAAAGCTAATTGAATTTCATGAAGAAATACTAAAACTATAATACTTACTAGCTGTTCAACACTGGGCAAGTCATTTAACCTCTCTGTGCCTCAGCTTCCTCATCTATAAAATAAGATTAATAATAGCACTTCCTTCTCAGGATTATTATAAGATGAAATGATTTAACACATGTAAAGTGCTTTGCAAACCTTAAATGTTAACTGTTATTATTAAAGCAGTGAATTTCAATGTACCCCTTTCAGATCTAGACAAGTCTTGGGGGAAGGGGAGGAAGAAAAACAAGAAAGAAATTAAGGGCTTGAAAAGAGCCTTAGGGAAAGTGGATATGCTAGATCTCTGATGATTACTAAATGAGAACAAAAAAGTTAGGCATAGCCACTTCACAAAAACCAACCATGTAATGGAGGTAGAAAACATTAACAAACAAATGCAGAAAAGGAGAAATATTGAACACAATTTACTAACTCCAATATAAGAAAAAAAATTCAATAAAAGTTTTTTTGAGAAAATGATTAAAGAAAATTTCTCTCTTTTTTAAAAAAATGATTAAAAAATTAAATGAAGTTTTTTTGGACATGGCTGATGCAGAAATCTGTTTCGCTTGACTACTCATATTTGTAATGAGTTTTGCTTTTCTTGCTTTCTTAATGCAGGGAAAGAGAGGGAAAGAGAGATTATGGCCCTGAAAATAAAATTTAATTTTAAAAATTCATTGGAGACTAAGTCATTTAATCCTAAAGAATTATTGGGTCAAAGGACAAATCACAGAAACAAAAGAAAAGTTTCACAAAAGAAAATAACAACAATGGCACAGCATACCAACACTTTGGGGGTATAGCTAAAGCAGTCCTTACAGGAAATTTTATGTCTCTAATTATAGTAATCAACAAAAGAAAGATCAATGAATCAGAATACAACTAAAAAAATAAACTAGAAAATTAACAAATCAAAAAACTCCCAAGAGAAATTCTGAAAATCAAAGGGATTTAAAAAATTGAAAGCAAGAAAACCCCCCACAAATAACAATAATAATTATAATAATAATAGACTGTATTTATATAGTGCTTTAAGGTTTGGAAAGTGCTTTACAAACAGCACATTTTATCCTCAATAACAACCCTGACAGTAGGTGCTATTATTATCCACACAGATGATGAAGAATCTGTAGCAGACAGCCACAGTTAACTAATTAACCCAGGATCAGTTAACTAATAGTATTTGAAGGCTGCATTTGAATTTAGGTCTTTCTGACTCCAGGCCACAATAATATATTTTTAAAAACTATACACAACAATTAGATTGCATTTTAACAGGAATGCAGGGGTGGTTCAACAAAAACAAACCATAAACATCACCCACCACATAAATAATAAAAATAATTAAAAATCACAAGAATATATGCTGTTATAGTTTTTTTTAAACAGATTTCAACATGGATGGCTGTCATAGTGCATATCACTCTAAAGTAGTTGACACAGCCCTCTTTGCAATAATTAATCAACCAGTCTTTAGTAAATTCCCACTCTGTGCTAGGTGCTGTGGATTCAAATACAATAGTGAGATTACATTCTCCACTGATTCCACAGAGCTGATATTCAGAATTACGGGAGTCAATAGAACAGTTAGAAAAATATTGATTTGAGGATTGTTACTGATTTGACCTTAACCCTGGTTCTGAGTCAACTCACATTCTTCTCTTTGGGAACAGTGTCTAATAAGTTATATTTGGGCTTTATATTTTTGCTTAGTAGTGAGTACTTTCACAGAGATATTACATTTCATTTGTGCCATACAAATTTAGACATAACTGTAGCAGCACACAGACTATAAATATACTTATTCATCCAATGACTTCTTTTATTCTACACAGTATACACAGTACACTTTCATTTTTTCAAAAAGTAGCACCTCTATTTCATTCACAATGAATGAGAAGAAAGTAGGGGAAAATAACGTCATCATATAAGTAGTTCTAGTTACTGCACAAGCAGGAGCTATTTCTGTTGACTTAGACACGACTGATACACATAAATACATTGGGAAATATGTATCTGGAGCCAATATTTTTGGTTCTGCATTTCAGAATGATCAATACAGAGAGGATTTTCTCTTATTCAGCTGTTATGATACTCAATTACTGGTGACCAGAAGTAACTAAGTTCTTTCGAAACAGGAGCTGACAGAGTCCCTAACTTTAGTTGGTACTTCAATACAGTAATCTGAATTTATTTGTTTATAAAAATAAGGTTTCTTGAGGAGGTTAATATAGCTGAAATAATAATATTAGCATTCACTCACTTATTAAACAAATATTGAACTATTATGTGTCTATGTTAAGTATTGCAGAGGATACAAAGAGGAATAAAAGAGACACTGGATACTGGAGAGAGAGTCCATTATTCCAATCTGTACCAAAGCCTTCAGAGTGTGATCTGGTTTTGTTCAGCACAAGAGGATTCACACTGTAAAGAAACCTTGAGTTCAATCAATGTGGGAAAGCCTTCCGCAGGAATTCAGACACTTCTATTCTAGAGAGTTCAGAAGTGGAGAGAGACCTTACAAACACAATGAATGTGGGAAATTTTTGTTGAAGGTTATTCATTAATGAACATCAGAGAATTAATTCTAAAAAGAAATTCTGTGAACTAAACTTTGAGAGCATTTCTATTATCCTCCCCCTCCCATTTCCATTAATCAGAGTTCACACCAGGGAGAAGGACTGTGCATTGAACCATGTGAAAGTGTTCAGAGTTCACACTGTTTAATATGAGAATGTAAAACTAGGAGTAATTTCATCAATATAATGAAGCAGCATGATATAACAGATCACTGAACCAAATACAGGATACCTGGGTTCTAGTCCCAGCTGTACCCCTGACTAATCACATAATAATAACAACTTGCATTGATCCTTTTTTGGGCAGGGAATGTCTGGATCTGTGATTTAACTTTTGCTTGGAGTTGCCAAGAGAAGCAATTCTTTTTTCCAACGCAGATCAGTAATTTCCCTACAACCTAATAATCTTAAAGTTGTCTGGGACCCTGAGAGGTTAAACAACTTGCCACATAGCCAGTATGTATCTGAAACAGGATTTGAACCCAGGTATTCTTGACTCCAAAGTAAACTCTCTATCCACTTCCCTACACAGCCTTTCCTAGCATTAAGGTTTGCCTGGTGCTTTCAATGCTGTGACTCTGTCAAATAGGCAGTAAAAAAATCATTATTCCCATTTGATAGATAATGAAACTTAAGCTCTGAGATAAGTATATAGCTAATAAGCTTCTGAAGTGGTATTACACTAAACACTGCTGCCTCTTGGCTTCTTCCTATGTGCTATTTGCTCTAAAATCCTATTATGCTAAAGTCAATGAATAAAAATCCTGCTTTTGCTTTCAAGGAGCTGATTTCATTCTCTTCAACAGCCCTCTTACCCTGGGATATCCCTCCACCACAGGGAAGTGGGGAGGGACTTCTTCCACTGGTGATTTCCTCCAGTGCCTCTATTATGAGTGGGGAACCATGCTAGCCAACCTTCATTCCCCTCTTGCTTTTACTTCGAACTTTTCAGACTTCAAAACCATACACCCACAGGGGTACCTTCTCCCTCTCTCCTCCCACTTTTCAGCTCCCTTTTGTGTGTTCTTTCCCTGCTAGAATGTAAGCTATGTGAAGGCAAGAAGAGTCTTTCTTTTTGCTTGTATTTTATTAACTCCAGTACTTAGCACAACGCCCAACATAGTAATTACTTAATATATGCTGTTGCATCTCTGTAGCCCATTCCCCTTTGGAAAAGAAAAAACAAAACCCTTTTAACAAATATGCATAGTCAAGCAAAACCAATTCCTGCATTGGCCATGTCCAAAGAATACATGTCTCATTCTGCACCTTGAGTCTATCACTTCTCTGCCCTTCAAGTCCCAAACAACATGCACCTACAACAAGAAACCTTTTCAAATCCCTCTTAATTCTAGTGCCTTCCCTCTGTTATTTATTTCCTATTTATCATATATATAGATATGCATATCTAGCTAGCTAGCTAGTTTTGTATATATCTGTTTGCTTGTCTCCTCCACTGGATTATGAGCTCTTTGAGGGCAGGAACTGCCTTCTGCCTCTTTTTGTATCCCCAGCACTTAGCACAGAGCTTGGCAAATAATAGGAGCTTAACAAATGCTCATGAACTGACTCTCAGAAGGTGTGTAGTATGCTTCATCATCAGTCCTCTGGTATCACTGCATTTATCAGAATTCTTACTATTTCAAAGTTACTTGATTTTATAGTATTGTTATTGTATAAACTGTTCTTGTTCTACACTCTTGGTTTTATGTCAGCTCATACAAGTCTTCTCAGTCAAGGAGGAATTTATACTATGTTAGATACCTGTTGGGGAGAGATTTCTGAAACTATGGCATATTATGTGTACTGAACAGTTTTGTTTTGTTTTTTATTAATTGGGATAGGCAGTTAGTCATTTATAACACTCTTCAAAGTTTCAAATAACTTACAAATTATTTTTTGAAACAAAATCTATTTAGAAAGTTATGAATCGTCTGTATTCTAAAATGCAAAGATACTTACTACTGCATTACTAAGTTAATGCACTGTTGGTACAAAGTTTACGTTAGGAACTGCTAACCTTACACTTGGTTGAAGTGAATGATTACAGCAACTGCGAAAGTTTAGGATGAAGCATAGTGACGTTGAGACCTCCAGCACAATTAGTCCTTTATCACGATATGGATCTGGTAAACAACTTTCACGTAACTGATGTTTCTCTTTTCACCATGAATGATCAGAACTTTGTTCCTCTTTAGAAAGTTTATACAATAGGTAGGAACCTTGAAGACTTAGTAAGCAAGGTTAAAGCATGCAGATGAACATCTTCCATATATCTGAATGGCATGAACTAAATCCATAGATTACTTTAATGGTTCTTGATTTGGGGGTCAAGATATATTAAGCAATGTCACATCTCAACTATTTGGAATCCTCAAAGCATATAAAACAGGAGTTTGCCTATAGCAGGTACTTAATAATATTTACTGAATGAATTTTCCATATAGATAAGTAGTCTTTTAAAAACTTATACTTTATTTTTGCCATTTGGGATGAAAATAATAAAAACAGTAATCTTTCTAAAACTTATTGCTTGTTGTCCTTTTAAAGATATATGGGACAACCTAAGAATCTCATGATAGGACATATGTCATCAAGGAGATCTCAAAAACAGAAGGAAAGGAAACATGGTGGGCACCAATCACTTGGGGGATGGCTGAAAAAGCTATAGCATATGAATTTACTGCATTATTGTGGCATAAGAAATTATACATGAGAGAAAGTCAGAAACATGGAAAGATGAATTGAAGCAGAAAAAACTAAGCAGAGCTAGAAAAATATATATAACTATAATAATGTAGACAAAATAACATTTAAAAGGCAATTGACTTTTGTTTAATTATAACACTTAATCTTGGGCCCTGATATCCTATGATGAAATACGGTTTCCCCTTGCCCTGCTCATTATTTCAGCAGAGAAATGAGGGATTATAGATATGAAATGTGGTATAAGCTGTCAGAAATGGTCAATGACTTTGTTGGTTGTGCTTAAATGTTTTCCCTGGTCATAAGGGAGGATTCAAAAGGAAGAAAAGCCATGTCAAAGAGGAATTAACTGTATAAAAACAAAAGGCACAAATAAAACATATTATACGTGGCATTTTTGAGTACATAGAACTACACAGTGGTCCCAGTACTAGTTAAATGTCTCCAAAGAACTCAAAGAAAAAAAAACAGTCCTATATATCCCAACATGTTCATAGCATTTTTTGGGTAATAGAAACAAAATAGGAGCCTATCAATTTGGACTATCTTAAGTCAACAAATAAATAAGTATTTATTAAAGTCCTACTATGTATCAGGCACAGTGCCAAACAAAATAATACAAAGAAAGGAAAAACACTTCCTGCCCTCAAGGTGTGCACAATCTAACGGGAAGACAACATGCAAACAACTATGTAGGAACCAGACATGTAAAATAATATGGGAAAATTCTCAGAGGAAAGGTGCTAGCATTAAGCCAGGCTACTAAAGGCTTCTGGCAGAAGCTGGGATTTTATCTGAGACCTGATGGAAACCAAGAGGTGAAGATGGTCTATTTTGGCTGCTCAGAGGCATTTTTTTGTATACCTCCATAATATTAGGAGACTGAACAAGATGAACTCTAAAGTTCCCTTCTAGATCCAAGGTTCTATGATCTTGGTTGTGTGACCACCTGACAGTAAGGGTCTGGAGAAGTAAGGTATTGCCATGAAATGCCAACAAAATATGAACACAAGAACATAATTCTGACTATTCAACATTTCTTGTAATGATTGAATGAAGGCATAAACAACATGCTTCTCAAATGTTCAGATGACACAAAACTAAGAGGGATGGCTAATATATTAAGATAACAGAACCCAAGGAACAGCAAAATGAGTTGCAAAAATCTAAGAAAAAAATTAAGATGAAAGTCAGGAGCTATAAGTGGGTTTAAAATTCAGCTTCACAAGTACTGAAAGGGTAAGTGTGACTAGATAGCAATTCTTGTGGAGAAACAAAACACCACAAACAAGTTTAATTAGTCAACAGGATACCTGGAAGTCAGAAAAATTAGTGGGATCTTAGAAGCAGAGAGTCCAGAACAAGAAAGTTGATTATCCTATAGAATGGTCAGGTCACATATGGAAAACTGGGTTCACTGTAGGTCACCTAATTTTAGGAAGGCCACTGACAAGCTGATGCACACCCTGAAGAGGGTAACCACCATAGCAAAAAAAGTGGAAACCACAACATAAAAGTATCAGCTTAAGAAACTAGGAAAGCTTAATTTAGAGATAAAAGACTTAGCAGGAGACATTGCAATGGTCTTCATGATTTGAAAGGCTGTCATGTGGGAGAGGGGTTAGACTTGTTCTGCTTAGTCCTAGGGGCAAGAAGTAGTTAAAAAAAAAATAGGCAAAGTTGAAGAGAGGTTTCAGCACACAGCAAGGAAAAGCTTCCTAATAATTAGAACTTAAATTAGAAAAGGCTGTCTTGGAAAAGTGGTGAGCACCCCTACCACCAGAGGTCTTCAAGCATAGGCGAGATGATCACTTACAAGGGTTGCAGAAAAAGAGACTTCTGTTCATTTACAGACTGAACTAGATGACCTCTGTGGGTCCTTTTAGACTTGAGATTCTAAGGATTTTATTACAGTACACTAACAATAATAGTAATAGTAATAATAATAATTATTATTATAATTATAATGATAGCTAACATTTATATAGTGCCCACTATCTGAAAGTCTACTAAGTGCCTGTGAGGTAGGTGCTATTATCCCCATTTTAGACATGAGGAAAGTGAGGCTGGGAGGTTAAATGACTTGCCCAGGGTCCCACAGCTTAAGTGTTGGAGGCCATCTCATCTCAGGTCTTCCTGACTGCAGGCCCAGAGCTCCATCCACCAGGCCAGGTAGATGGCACTAGTGCTCCTTTTGTTAATACATATTTCACATAAATGGTGTTTCAATCAATCAACAAATTCAGTTGTGCCTGCAGAAAAAAAACGTTACTACTAGATTTGGTTAAAATAAAAATAGAGGAAACCAGTTAACAGTATTTCATGCGTAAAATGAAAGAGTTAGACCAGATGAGCGCTACAATCCTTTCCCGCTTAAAATCTATGATCCTTAAAAAAAAAAAAAAGTTAAACAGAGGGATCGGCTTAGAAGGCCAGTCTAGTGAAGTCTATGGACTCTTTTTCAGAAAAATATTTTAAAATAATTAAAGGAAATGCTAAATTTCAGTAACAGGCTAGCAAAAAATAAAGAGGTAGTTTTCCCCCCTTCAAGTTCATGCTCTTCCTGAAATCAATCCACAATATCCTTGGGGGTCTGCAGACCCCAGGATAAGAACCTCTGACTTAGGACAGTAACTTTGAACTGTCATATGCTTTTGTGGAAAGGTCTTTCAATAATTTGAGAAAAACAGAATATGGAAAAAGTAAGAGATACAGTGTCAAATTCTGTAAACAATCAAAGATGTCCAGGGTGAAAGGACACTGGGTGTGAACCAATAAGTACAGTACAGAAAACATATTTACAATCTTGATATTGCAAAATGGATGAAAAGGGAAACTGACCTTGCTTTGTTTATTCTGGATAATTTAGGAAAAGATTTCCAATGTGCTCACATGTAATCATTAAATACAGAAATTCCCTAAACCAGCACAAAGCAATGCTATCTTTTTAAACTGATGTGTCTGGTCTGAAGCTGAAGAAAGCCCTGACAGTCTGACACCTTTTCCATCCAAACTACTCTACTGAACTGACATTCTGTCTCTTCTAGGAGGAGAGAAGAAGTCCTAGATGCCCTGGGGAACAAGGGAGATGCCCATGCATGTAGAGACTAGAGTGGGGTATTGGTGTCCTCCCTGTTCTCTTACTGAAGGGGAATGAAATGTAATGCCATGTCATGAGACACACACAGAGCTGCATAAATGTCAGTGATCCAGTGACCAACACCTGGCTCTCCCCTGCCCAAGAGCCCAATGACATCAAGGCCTAGCATGCCTGATTCTGCAAAGGCACCTCTAGCCTTTGCTAGGCCACCCCACCTCCCCACCCCCAGTCACCACACCAATTCAAGGCTGAATTGCCTCTTCCTAGGCAACTGTGATAGCTTCTTAACTGAAATCCTTTCTCTGGGGCTGTCTCCTCATACTAAGACACAGGAGTGTCCTGGTAAATGTTTAACAGCTGGCTCTTTGGGGGGGGTGGGGGGGGTGGACCCACAACCCACTTTTAAGTTTAATCTGCACTATTAACATGTTCTCCATCACTTTCTTAAGTCTACTCAGTCAACAAAACAGTAGGTCAAGCTCTGATTTGTGGTATTTGCCACTTTCAGAGGTGTAAATGCTGACACTGAAAATTTAACAGCTGCCTTCAGCATATCCTGACATGCTATCCTTAAGTTAATTTCCTAGAACAGTTCTGATAAATGTCACTTCCCTCCTCAAAACATTCTCATCCCTAGCATTCAAGAGCCATCATCATATGACCTGAACCCACTCTCCTAATTAACACCAGTCAGTATATGTTATCAGTGCCATAATGTTGCTTCCATAATTTTGTTTAAGCTTTTAACTCCAGCTGTCAAGCTGGAATTTCTCTCATCATCCATTTCAACCCAATGAAATTCTGTCAAAAATTATAATACTGCCTAACCTAATTTATTTATTCAGTGCCATAACAGCGAAAGGAAATAGCTAGCAAAAAGAGTAAGATTCAGCTAGAGGAACAAAAAGGTCAAGAATCTCAAGGGACATAATGGGAAAAGAAGTGGGAAGAAAGGGGGCCTAGCAGTACCACACCTCAAACTATACTGTATGATTAATGATTAAAAAGAACTTTTTGGTACTGGTTAAAAAATAGAGCTCATACAGTGAAAGAGATTAGTTACACGTATAATATAGCAGTATACTGTCTGATAAATCTGAAAAGACCTCAACTCCTGTGGCAAAGACTTGTTTAATCGTTTTTTCAGTCGTGTCCACCCTGGCTCATTTTACAAATGAGGAAATTGAGGTAAACAGATTTAAGTGACTTGCCCAGGGTCACATAGCTACTGTGTCTCTGAGGCCAGACTGGAACGCAGGTCTTCCTAAATCCAGATTCAGCACTCTATCCACTGTGCCACTTAGCTGTCCTGTGATCAGATCTATTTGACAAAAATTACTGGGAAACCTGAAAAGAAGGTTATAGAATTTAGAAACAGACCAACATTTCACACTATGTCCAAAGATAGATTCCAAATGGATACATGACTTAACTGTAAAACATCACATCGCAAACAAAATATAAGAGCAATGAAGAAAATAATTCACAATTTAGCTAGGGAAAGAGCTCGTGATAGAACAAGGAAATAGAGAGGATCACACTGAAGATAAAATGTATAACAAGTCTGATTATATGAAAAATTTTTTAAAATTTTTACACAAAACCAATTATAGCTAAAATGAAAAGCAAACTATTATTTTGTTTCTCTGATACATGTCTCATATTTAAATATATAGGAACTAATTTAAATCTATACAAATAAATTTCTCAAAACATAGTCTACAGATATAAACTGGCAGTTGTTGAGGGAAGAAATCCAGAATCTATATAGTCGTAAGAAAAAAATACTCCGCACCACTCTCCAATTCATAAATATTCAAAGGATATGAACAGGCAGTTTTCAGAAGAAATCAAAGCTATCAAAAGTCACATGAAAAAATGCTCTAAATCACTACTGATCAGAGAAATGCAAATTAAAACAACTCAGAGGTAACACCTCATACCTATCAGATTGGCTAACATTACATAAAGGAAAATGGCAAATGCTGGACAAGATGTGGAAAAATGCAGACTAATGCATTGTTGACGGAGCTGTGAACTGGTTCACCCATTCTTCAGAACAACCTGGAACTGTGCTGAAAGGGCACACCTTTGCATACCCTTTGACCCAGAAATACTACTACTAGGTCTGTATGCCAAAGAGACAAAAGGAAAAGGAAAAGGACCTACCGATTTATAAAAAAATGTTTACAGCAGCTCTTTTTGTGGTGGCAAAGAAATTGAGGAGATGCCCCTCAACTGGGGAATGGCAGAACAACATGTAGTATGTGATTGTGATGGAATACTAATGTGCTACAAGAAATGATGGGGGGGTTCAGAAAAACCTGGCAAGATTTATATGAGCTGATGCAAAGTGAAATGAGCAGAAACAGAACAGAACACAGTAACAACAATACTGTAACAATGATCAACTCTGAAAGACTTAGCTACTCTGATCAATATGATTCAAGATAATTCCAAAGAATTCATGATGAAAAAATGCTCTCTACCTCCAGAGAACTGATGAACTCTGAGTACAGATTGAAGCATACTTTTTTCACTTTGTTTCCTGCTTTCTGTTATTATTATTTTTTGCAAGATGACTAATCTGGAAATGTTTTACATGACTTCACATGTATAATTGATATTCTATTCCTTGACTTTCAAGGTGTGGGGGGTGGGGAAGGGGGGAGAGGAAAAGAAAGAACTTGGAACTCAAAATTTTGAAAAAATAAATGTCAAAAGTGAAATAATTTAAAGAAAAGAATGCCCCACATCATTAATAATTAGAGAAAACCAAATTAAAACATCTCTGAGATTCTACCTCAGTCCCATCATATTGGCAAAGATGGCAAAAAATGAAAATGGTAATTATTATAGGGGCTGTGGGGAAAACTCTAATGTACTGTTGATCGAAGCGTATCTGTGAAGATGGGAAAGGCCATTACCAGTCACCTCACTCCAGATTCCCCACCTACCCATTCCACACATGCCATCCTCTTCCAACTTCCCAGCTATGTCCTGAGATAATTCTCTAGGATTACCTCTACCTGAGGCCAAATCCCTTATCAAAACTCATTCCTTAAAGATTAATAAACTCATATCCCAGGGACCCTAGGCAAGTCACTTACCCTCCACTGCCCCACAAAAAAAAACAAACACAAAACGTCACATCCCCTCCTACCCTCTCAATCCCTGTGATGTCCCAAAACTTCTCCTATTTTGAACATAAGATAGTAAAGATTTCCTGGGTTGTGAGGACCCAGGCTACAAAATATGAAAAGGTTGCTTTTTCAATCATGAACTAACATAAACAAACGTTAGGAAGATTTATTTTGCGATTATATTTGTGTTTTTAGCTCATGATAATGCATTCATTGGGAAATGCTAGAAAAACTATTCTCATGGGCCTTATAATCTTACTTCAGTATCTTGGTACTAAGTGTCTGATATATAGATTATTAGTGTGTAAATTCCTTGAGGGTGCCACTGTCTCTGATTTATCTGTGCATTTATTCCCTTCCACTCATCTCACAAAACGGTACATTGCACATAATAGAAACTTAATGTTTGTTGGATGAATGTATATGGTTATTCTGGTAATTCTGTGTTAGCAAAGCAATTTTTAATAACAACTTAGGAGTAAAGTTGACATCAAAACTCAATCCCATTCAATTAAAAAGAAGTTTTAAAAATTAAAAAAACATTCCTAACATTGCAGAAAAACAATTTAAAGTCTAGCATGTTCAAATTAATAATGTTGGGGAAATGCTCTCTTAATATTTTAATTCTCTTAATGTCTTAATTATGCTATCTTAATATTTTAGTATCTAAACTCATCCAAGTTTATGCTTTATACTTAAAGTAGCATGGGCTGTCTCAACAAAGAGGTTTTTTTAAGCATCATATTAGTTGTAAGTGATTTATGCCCTTGAGGCTTTCTACATTTTCTTTTGTGTGATCTCGGTCACAGACTTCTAGATACCACTTTATTCTTATCATCCACTTATCACTCCTCAAACCCTCTGTAAATAGGCTTCTGACCTTATTTCTCAACTACAAGTGCTCCTTTAAAAATTATCAATGATTTCATCTGTCAAATTCCATGACCTTTTCTCAATTCTGATCTTTATTGACATCTCTGTGGTATATGACACTCTTGACCACTTTCCTTGATATCCTCTCTTCTCCAGGTCTTGTGATACTTAGCTCTCTTGGTTTACTTCCTAGCTATCTATCTTCTCCCTGTCTCTTGCTGGTTTATCCTCTATATTGTCTCTTTCGTGTCTTCCAATGTTCAATCTTTGGCTCAATTCTCTCTCTCAATGGACGACCACATCACCTCCAATTGCTTTGGCAGCTGTTGAGAGGATGAATTGAAGACAGAAGTTTGAGGCAGGGAAACCAATTAAGAGACCCTCCTCACTTCTTGCCTATAACATCCATCCCTCTGGTTGGTCTCCTTGCCTCAAGCCTCCCCACTCTCCAATCCACCCTCCTACACAGCTACATATGAGATTTTCCTAAAGCCCAGGTCTAATCTTTACACAATAAACTCCAGTGGCTTGGCTCCCTGTTACTTCAAGGATTAAATATAAAAAAATAAATATTTTAAAAAATTTAAAATATAAATTTAAAGCCCTTTACAATCTGGCCCTAATCTATCTTTCTGGGAATGTTACATACTGCTTCATGCACTACATGGTCCAGCCTTCTAGCTGTTCCTCATACATGACATCCTATCACTCTACCTCTTTGTACCGGCTAGCTCCCATGTCTGAAATGATCTAATGCTTTTCTCAATTCCTTGGCTTCTAGAATCTCTGACATTCTTCAAGACTCAGTTTAAGTGCCACCTTTTACATGAAGCTTCTCCAACTATTAGTGCTCTCTTCCTGCCAATACCTTCCATTGGTTCTATATATATTTACTACACAAATACACACACACATTCCTCCAACTGAACATAAATTTATTGAATTTATGGGTCTGTTTCACTTTTCACTTTTGTATTTGTACTGCTAGTACTTAGCACAGTACCTGGCACAGGTCAGGTGCTTAATAAATGCTTTCTAATTCACTGAATTCAATCACTTACCCAGTGTCACATAGGTCACTTCCTATTTAGACAACCTAAAGAACATATTCTTTAACAAAGTCCTATTCTTGATGCCTTATAGTGACATGGAGGTGACCCTAGGTTCTCAAAGATATTTAAAAAGGACGGCAAAAAAGTTAGAAAATATGGCTCAGAAGTAAGAAGAGTGGCAAAAACCTGTAAACTACACAAAAGCCTCATGCCAATACATCAAGATTACTTTCCTTAAGGGAAAAAATTGGACAAAAAAAAATCCTTTTTTTATGACACAACTATAAAAACAGATGAACCTCACATTATTGAGGAAAAGTGGGCAAAAATTATTTCAGATTTTCTCTGTCGTCCACTATTTTTAACATAAATCACAGTATTATATTTTTACTAACTAAAATTATACTTGTCTAACTCAACTTAAAACACAGAGCACTGCAAAGGTTCCTTGATAGGAGTGTTCCCTGTGTGCTAATTTCTTGGTAATCATCCACCTTATGGTTTCCCAAAAAATTTCTGGTCACTCTAAAAACGTTTTCCCATGAAACTCCAATTTCATTCGGATCTTCAAAATGCTCGTCTTTTATCACTTCCCTTATATACAAGGTACCCACAAAAATCTTCCTATTTTAGACTCATGAACTGCTGAAAATCTATTTTTAAAATAAAGAAAACCTGTGCCATTTTGATATATTACCTGAACAAAATTTTCACTAAGCCAAGTTTAATGTATAACCGTAATAAGAAAACTTTTTAAGGATCAATCAGTGGTTGATTTAGCACATATCTTCCTCTCCCTCTATATCACCACTTCCCATTCCTCACAAAAATCAATTAATTCATTTAAGGCCAGTGTTTTTTTAGTGAAGTAGATTTTTATTTATGGCTAATATCCTATTTACATATAAAACATTGTATCTGGTATAATTGAGAAGTAATCAAGTGAAAAATAATCACTTTCTGATCCCCTGAGATATGCCAAGAACTCTTTTCATCATTAATACTTCTCAAGAAACATTTCATGTTTTGAATATATTTTAGTGCCCTCTTAACAGAACATTTTAGTCCAAAAGATCAGCTTGAAATCTGAACAAGTTAACTCAAACAAAATCATTTAGATCCATTTAAGTTAAATAAGGATCTAAGGAAGAAAAGGTCACTTCAAATGGGAGATACTACCCACGCATAGGGCTCCTACATTGATATTTAGCCTCTGTATGACAACTTGAACCATCAAGTTCATCTTCTTCATCAAAATTACAAGTTTCTGGAAGTTTTAATATAGACATTTCTTCACTGTGTAAAACAGGTAAGTCTTATTACTGATGGTAGATGTGGATGGTGTACAGTATATGTTCAGATTTGCAAGTTATCTTTGACATATTTAAACAAAAACAGCTATTGAATATCTCCTGGTTTGTCCAACTCACATGAATCATAAATGGCAGGTGACAAAATCTATACATCAGCCAGTGAGCAGTCTAACACAGGTGACTTAGCAGAGGTGAGGGTTCCAACCCTTATCCTGATCATCTATTTTACAATGAAAATAGAATTAATATGCTACTTAACTAGCTGAGTAAGTTTCATTTTTGAGATATGTTAGCTTCTTGCATCCAAGATGACTAACAGGAGAATGTTGAGAATTTAAGTAACAATATACCAAAATCTACTAAGTCAAAAGTATTTGAGAAAAGAGAATTAGCAACAGTAATAATACTAACCAAATGATGCCCAGTGTACAACTGACAGAACAGTCTATATGATATATTCAAAGTTTCATATTCAAAATATGAATGGGGGCAGCTAGGTGGCGCAGTGGATAGAGCACCAGCCCCGGACTCAGGAGGACCTGAGTTCAAATACGGCCTCAGACACATAACACTTACAAGCTATGTGACCCTGCGCAAGCACTTAACCCCATTGCCTCACCAAAAACAAACAAACAAAAACAAAGAAAAACAAAAAAAACCAAATTTGAATGAACATGTGTATTCAAGTCCCAAAGCACATCAGCTAGAATTTCATTCAACATGCAAGGAAAAGCCAACCAGTGCCTTCTTCCTACTTTTCCCACCTTCTTGGCCCCTAAACTAAACCACCCTTTCTGTAGCCTGATATTACACAATTTATACCCAAATTCACATTGCTTAATAATGGTAATATAGAAATTTCCATCTGAATTTTAAAATTTATCATCAAAAAGTAAATCTAAAACACCAAGAAATTTCCTTGGGACAGAATTGTGTTAAATAAAAGAATAAGAAGGTACTCAATAGGGCAAGCATCAAATGATGTAACAAAAAATGAAACTGATTATATTTCAATAGATATTAAACAGCTTGTAACTAATGTAGCAATCACTCCTGAATCAACTGTCTGTATATAATTAGAACACCAACCTTTTAGATCAAAAATCAAAATTCATACAAAACTAGAAAAATAAAAATGAGAAACAGATATAGAATGCAATAAAAATTCCAAACTAATCTATCTAAGCAAATTATTGATGCACAAAAATGGGAAATGGATGGAAGACATCAACACTAACTATAATAATTTCATACAAAAGTTTAATCAATGTAAATCAATTGCCATAAATAGGAGAGTAAAATGACCTAAAAATTACTTTGGTTAACAAACACTTGACTTACTTGACAAAGACAGTTACAACAGCCAATGGCAACTCAGCTTGAGGACATACACTTGTTTGTTAAATATTACAGAAGATTATGAGCAATATGTCTTCAGAAGACAGCAAGAAACAAAAGAGAAACAAAACAAAACCAGAAGAAATGTTGGGGGGGCGGAGTCAAGATGGTGGAGGAACAGCAGTGACTTGCTTGAGCTCTCTCCCCAAACCCCTCCAAATACCTATAAAAAGTGGCTCTAAACAAATTCTAAAGCAGCAGAACTCACAAAAAGACAGAGTGAAACAAATTTCCAGCCAAAGACAGCCTGGATAGTTGATCGGAAAGGTATATTGCGCCGGGCTAGGAGAGAAGCGCAGTACGGCATGGGCGTGCAGACCGCAGCAAACCTAGAGGAGGCCTCTAGGCCTAGAATCGCAAGCAGCTGTGGTGGTTTCCAGACTTCTCAACCCATGAATGCCAAAGACAACTTGGAAGGTCAGTGGAAAAAGTCTGTGACTGAGGTGAGAAAGGAGCTAGGTCTCAGCCACAAGTCTTGAGCGCGGCCTGGGGCTGCAGCTGTTTCCTAAGCTTTGGGCCCACAGACTGAGGGGGAATCTATTGGCTGATCAGAGGGGGATTGCAGGGATCTCTTCGCCAGTGGTAGGCAGGAATCTCTTGCTTTGCCTGTGCTTGGATCGGGGTCACAGTTCTGATGGGTGGTCCTGGGGCAAGAAGGAACACTGGTGTAATGGAGCTTGTTGTGGCAGTGGAAAGAAAACACCTCGCCCCTTACCACAGCACCTTGGAAGAACTGAAAATTTTCAGATCCCTAGAAGTATTTCTGAAAATAGCTGTACAAAACCCCTGAAGCTTGGGACAGTACATTCTCCACATTGGAAGCAGACTTTTACCTTAACAAAGAGTTTAAAACTCAGGTAATTGGCCGGGATCATGAGTAAGCAGTGCAAAAAGAGTCAGACTATATTATCTTACTTTGGTGACAAAGAAGATCAAAACATACAATCAGAAGACAACGAAGCCAAAGCTCCTACATCCAAAGCCTCCAAGAAAAATATGAATCAGTCCATCAGTCCCAGGCCTTGGAAGAGCTCAAAAGGGATTTTGAGAAGCAAGTAAGAGAAGTAGAAGAAAAACTGAGAGTGATGCAAGAAAATCATGAAAAACAAGTCAACAGCTTGCTAAAGGAAACCCAAAAAAATACTGAAGAAAATAACACCTTAAAAAATAGCCTAACCCAAATGGCAAAAGAGGTCCAAAAAGCCAATGAGGAGAAGAATGCCCTAAAAAGCAAAATTGGCCAAATGGAAAAGGAAGTTCAAAAGCTTACTGAAGAAAATACTTCCTTAAAAATTAGAATAGAGGGGCAGCTAGGTGGCGCAGTGGATAGAGCACCAGTCCTGAAGTCAGGAGGACCTGAATTCAAATCTAGCCTCAGACCAAACACTTGATGATTACTAGCTGTGTGACCCTGGGCAAGTCACTTAATCCTAATTGCCTAAAAAAAAAAAAAGGAAAAAAATTAGAATAGAGCAACTGGAAGCTAATGACTTTATGAGAAATCAAGACACTGTAAAACATATCCAAAAGAATAAAAAATTAGAAAACAATGTGAAATATTTCATTGGAAAAACAACTGACCTGGAAAACAGATCCAGGAGAGAGAATTTAAAAATTATTGAACTATCTGAAAGCCATGATCAAAAAAAGAGCCTAGACATCATCTTTCAAGAAATTATCAAGGAAAACTGTCCTGATATTTTAGAACCAGAGGGCAAAATAGAAATTGAAAGAATCCACCGATCTCTTCCTGAAAGAGATCCCCAAAGGAAAACTCCTAGGAATATTGTAGCCAAATTCCAGAGCTCTCAGGTCAAGGAGAAAATATTACAAGCAGCCAGAAAGAAACAATTCAAGTATTGTGGAAACACAATCAGGATACCACAACATTTAGCTGCTTCTACATAAAGGGACTGCAGAGCTTGGAATATAATATTCTGGAGGGCAAAGGAGATAGGATTACAACCAAGAATCACCTACCATAATCCTGCAGGGGAAAAAATGGTCATTCAGTGAAATAGAGGACTTTCAAGCATTCTTGATGAAAAGACCACAGCTGAATAGAAAATCTGATTTTCAATACAAGACTCAAGTGGAACATGAAGAGGTAAACAGGAAAGAGAAAATCATAAGAGACTGATTCAAGTTGAACTGTTTACATTCCTGCATGGAAAGATGATATTTGTAACTCATGAGCCCTTTGTCAGTATTAGGGTAGTTGGAGGGGAAAAAATTATATGTACGTATATATAGATATAGATAGATAGATAGAGGGCACAGGGTGAGTTGAAAATGAAGGGGTCATATCTGGAGAATAAAATTAAGGGGTGAGAGAGGATTATACTAGGAGAAGGAGAAAGGGAGAGGTAGAACGGGGCAAATTATCTCACAAAAAAAAAACCAGAAAAGAAAAGGCTCTTACAGTGGAGGGGAAACGGGGGGAAGGTGAGAGGGAATGAGTGAATCTTATTCTCATAGGATTTGACTTAAGGAAGGAATAACATACACACCCAGTTGGGTATGGAAATCTGTCTTACCCTACAGGAAAATAGGGAGGGAAGGGGACAAGAGAGTAGGGGAATGATAGAGAGGAGGGCAGACTGGGAAAGGGGGTAATCAGAAGCAAATACTTCTGATGAGGGACAGGGTCAAAAGAAAGAATAGAATAAATGGGGGGACGGGTTAGGATTAAGGGAAATAGAGTTAGTTTTTCACAGCATGTCTACTATGGAGGTATTTTGCATGCCTGCACATGTATAACCTGTATTTAGTTGCTTGCCTTATCAATGAGGGTGGGTGGGGAGGGAGGAGGGGAGAGAATTTGGAACCCAAAGTTTTAAAAACACGTTTTAAAAAAAATGTTTTCACATGCAACTGGGAAATAAGAAATACAGGAAATGGAGTACAGAAATCCATCCTTCCCTACAGGAAAATTGAAGGGGAAGGGGATAAGAGAAGGGAGGGAGAGATAAAAGGGAAGGCAGACTAGGGGAAGGGGTATTCAGAATGCATGCCATTTTGGGGTGGGGGGAGGGGTGAGATGGGGTGAAAATCTGGAACTCAAAATCTTGTGGAAGTAAATGCTGAGAACAAAAAAAAAATAAAAATTACCATAAAAAAAGAAAAATCAAAAAATAAATAAATAAAATATTATTTAAAGGTCAAAAGAAAATAAAAAGTAAAATAAAAAGAAATGCTGGGGAAAGAGAAACCCAACTGAGGATAAAACTAGGAAGAAAACAGCTCAAAGACGGAAATCCCTGCAATTACCTGTATAACAAATTCTTCACAACCAATAAACTACCACATTTGGACTTTACCATCACAGTACCACATGTACTTATATAGGCGGTGTGAATGGCATTGAAGAAGACAAAGGGGAAAGCAGATGGATTAGACTAAAGGCATAAAGAGGAAGTCCATGTTGGAGGTGGCACACTTTGAAGGTATTTTTAAGAGAAAAAATTTTAAGGTGTGTAGAGAACATAGTAACGAAGGTATGGGGGGAAAAGAATTTGGGTCCCATTTGTTTAAGGGGGGGAATAATGGGGTATGGGCCCAAGCCGAGATCTTTGCCCTTAACCTCAGAAAGAATCTGGGTACCATTTGTCTAAGGGATTCTCCTTGAATTCTCTCACTTGATCAAGGAGGTCTCTGGCGTTCCCCAGAGGCCATAATTCCATCAACTGGCCTTTCACTGTGGCTATGCCCAATCTCCCAATTCTGTTACCCCGACCTAGCCTAGCCCTCCATTGTCTTACCTCCCTATGGCCCCAGGCCACTTCCCACCCTTAATACTATCTAGGCTCCATTCCTGGAGTTCTATTACCTCATAGATGACTTGGCCACTCCTAGATCTCTCCCATAGTTTTTCTGTATACAAGGTCTATCTTGTCTCCATTAAGATGCTCAGATTCTTATAATCTAGCCCCTGCTCAGATTTTTACAATCTAGCTAACAGTTCACAGGTACTCAGATTCCTTAAGAGTCTGGCCTATATGGCGGATCTTTAATAAA
Source organism: Vombatus ursinus (assembly GCF_900497805.2). Taxonomy (NCBI): domain Eukaryota; kingdom Metazoa; phylum Chordata; class Mammalia; order Diprotodontia; family Vombatidae; genus Vombatus; species Vombatus ursinus. The sequence goes on from NW_020940527.1 coordinate 23,008,239, forward strand.
CCTTGTCTTTGGCTGAAAAAAAAAAGGCATGGGGGGGGAACTCAGATTTTACCATTTACCAAAAAAAAAAAAAAAAAAAAGTGAATGAGAGGAAGGACACTAATACCCACCAACCCATCTACCTACTTTCCTATCTATATACAATTGTTATGAGAATAATCACACAATAAACAGGTTATCCTTGATAAGGTTATTAGAAGGGAACAAATGAAGATTTACACAAGATATATTTCACAATAAGTCACATTTTTACTAATACACGATGATAGAAAGATGGAAAGAATACAAGATCCTGCTGTGCTTGTTTGTTGACTATTAAAAAAAAAAACAAACCCAAACCATTTAATTCCACAGAAGAAAGTTTTTCTTAAAGAGTGTCCTTTCACAAGAGATAATCTTGCATACACATGTCGATCTTGTTCAATGACCCTCTGATTACTAATATCAAGCAAGACATAAAACAGTGAGATATATGCTCTCCAAATGTGTTTGTTACTGTCATAGAAGTGATGTAAGGTAAAGTTGAAGTCAAAAGAGGATTCCAAATAAATGATGAGGTCTTCCAACTGCTCCTGCCTGTGGATGACACTGTGCTACATGAATGAAGCTTTGGGATACTGCTGAGCCTTCCAGATGAGATCAATAATCACTCAGGAGTTTGATCTGATTATATACACAGGAAGAAAACAAGTGGATGAAGAATGAATATTGTCCTGATTATGGTATAAAGCTGAATTCCTTCATTTTTTCGATTATTAAGCATTTATTAAGCATCTACTATGTGTCAGCCACAATGCTACCACAATGCTGGGGATACAAAGGCAAAAAACTAAAATTGTCCCTGCCTTCAAGGAGCTAATACTATATTGGGTGGGAAGTACCCACAGGAATATAGAAAATTAGGTATACAACATAAAAAGTACATATGGAATAATTTAGAGAGAAATGACCTAAGCAAATAGGGAAACCAAGAGAGACTTTCTGTAGGAGATGGTACTTGAGATGAATCTTTAAGTCAGAGAGATTCCATAAGGCAGAAATGAGGAGGGAGTACATCCTAGGAATAAGGGAAAGTCCGTGCAAAAGCACAGAGGTGGAAAATGGAAGGTCACATGAAGGAACTAGAAAGTTCACCAACTTGGCTAAAGCAAAATGTGTGTGGGAGTTTTGCAGTAAGCCTGGAAAGTCAGATTCAGACTGTGAAGAGCTTTAAAAGCCAGAGCAGTTGATATTTTACCCAAGAAGAAAATAGGAGCTTCTTGGGCAGGCATGTGACATACTTTAGGAGTATCAGTTTGGCAGCTATGTGAAGTATGAGATGGAGAAAGAGACGAGTTGGTGGGAAATCAATTAGGACATTACTGCAATAGACCAGGGAAGAGGTATTAGGGCCCAGCATTGGGGTGGTGGGTATGTAAGTGAAGGAGAAAGATATTAGATATATTGTCTAGAAAAAATTTACAAAACTTGATAACTAATTGCACATGATAGAAGAGAAATGGAAGAGTCAAAGATGACTACTAGGTTGGGAACCAGGATGACTGGAAGAATGATGGTACTCTCAACAGACCCAGGAAAATTAAAAATAGGGGAGAGTTTGGGAGAAAGATAACGGATTGGTTCTCTTCAAGAATGAAGGATGAACAACAACAAATGGGATCTAAGTGAAGATATCCAACTGGCAGTTGATAGAGCTAGCCTGGAGTTCAGCAGAGTGACAGGGACTGAAAGGACAAACTATAGAACCTGTCCATCAGTGTATAACACCTTGGACAGATACAGCAAATAGACAATGAATTGAGACCAGAACTGAATAAAGAAAGAGAGGGAACTAAATTGCCTTTGGGAAACCACAAAATTATTTTAATAAAACATCTCTAAAATATCAATAACTCTACTAATAGTAGTATTTTAAAAATTATGAAGTCACAGAAAACTACAATCTCCAAGGAAATAAAATCTAAAACCATCTAAAGTACAATGGAGAGATGGATGACAAGTAAGGTCAGGCTGTATCATAATCCAAAGAGGAATTACAAATACATCAAAGAAAACATCAAAGAAATGTATGAGTGAAAAAGAAAATGGGCTGGTAACACGAAAAGTTGGAGAGAAAGTCAGTGGGTAGTCTATGTATTCCACTGCTGTCCCGAAAACTCACAATATAGGAAAGCCCTAGAATGATGGGCAGACTTCCTATTATAAATTTTTATGGGAATCCATAAACAAGAATGACACAGAATGGGTAGGCATGGATGGGTTAGGCTCTGAATCACAGAGAGAACACACAATGGATAAGATTACAGATTCATTTGATTATCTGAGTATAAAACATTTCAGAAAAATGGTAACAAGATAGGTCACTGCACTGAAGAGAGCAGCTATTTAAGTATTGTGTACTTCTTGTAGCTAATGTAGTTAACTAAAAACTTGACTGAACGCCTCCATTTCTTCCTATGTACTAGAATGATTTTCCTAAAACAAACCTTTAGTGAACTCTCTCCCTCAAAAATGTTCTTATGGATAAAATTTAAATTCCTTAGTCTTCTTGTTTCTACTCTCTTAACTTTGCCCATCATAACTATATTGTCCCATGCTTTTTTTTTTGTTTGTTTATCTCTTGATTTTGAAAAGTACACCTACTATTTCCATATTCCAAGGGTCTTGGAGGAAAAAATGGATAACCTCTGGAAAGGCTAAGAATTAAGTTCTTCTCAGTCTACAGTGAAAGTAGCTGTTTTTTGCATTTGGTTTATTACTCCCAACACTACAACAAAGAAAACCATACCTGAGCAAATTATTTGCTTTGAAAATACCACGAGCAACAAAAACACAAAAAAGGAAAACAAATGCAGCACCCCACCCAAAGAAGGTAAAATAAATTATGCTAGGGAAAAAAGGGTGGGGGGCAGCAGCTAGAAAGACTGTGAGGTTAACAACAACAATAGGACCATTTAAGGACCATTAAGAGATTTCTTTCTAAAAATACACAGAGAAATAAGAGTGAAAACAAAATCTAACAGAAGTAATTAAGACAGAAAAGGCCTGCGGTAGCATGGATAAAACCTCATAAAATCCTGCCTACAGGTAAATCAGCATGGGACTAAACTGCAGAATGGGAGGGTACAAAAAAAGGGATAGAGGAGAAAGAAACTAAAGGGGAATAGATGGTGAATCAAGCAATAGATAACAATGAAAGAAAAATAACTTCCGTAGTCTCTCAGAAAGAAGGCCTACTGGAGAATTGGTGAAGTGGCAAATGAAGGAATTTAAATGGCTATAAAGAAAGGGGAAAACCACAGTTCAGTGGAGGAAAGGGTGTTCAAAACTCTTCCTTGGGAGAAAGAGATATTTTATAATGGGAGATGGGGAACCTTACAGTGGGTATAACCTATAGGGGGATAGTGTTTGGAAAGGCCACTCCCTCTGAGAGCACATGCTATGACTCCAAGGACAACATCCTGCTTCAGGAGAAAGGGAATCAGAACTCTGGGGGGAAGGTGACACTGAGATGAGTGAAAACGCATAGGCCCCCAGACGAGATTTCACAATAAATATGGCAAAATGATCATGGAGAAGGAAAAAGGTAGTAATGAACTGCTCAGGTGAGGACACATGAAAATTGCTACTAAGAGGAAATATGCCTATCTTCTATTTCCTGCAGGAGTGGTTTGGGTTTTGTTTTATTTTTGCAATAAAACTGAAAATCTATTATGTACAACATGCTATTCCTTTTAAATATGTATGTAATAGGGCTATATCCCAGAGAGATCATACAAATGGGAAAAGGACCTACATGTACAAAAATATTTATAGCAGTTCTTTTTGTGGTGGCAAAGAATTGGAAATTGAGAGGATGCCCATCAATTGGGGAATGACTGAACAAGTTGTGCTATATGAATGTAATGGAATACTATTGCGCTATAAGAAATGATGAACAGGCTGACTTTAGAAAAACCAGGAAAGATTTGTTTGGTCTGATGCTGAGTGAAATGAGCAGAACCAGGAGAACGCTGGACACAGTAACAATGTTGTGCGATGACTAATATTGACAGACTTAACCCTTCTCAGCAATACAAGGATCTTAGACATCTCCAAAGGTCTCATGATGGAAAATGCTATCCACATCCAAAGAAAGAACTATGGAGTTTGAATGCAGATCGAAGCATACTATTTGCTATTTTTTTCTTCTGTTGTGTTTTGTTTCCTCTTTCTGGTGGTTCCTCCTATTGGTTCTAATTCTTACCTACAACATCACTAATGTGAAAATATGTTTAATAGGAATATATATGTACAGCCTACATCAAATTGCGCACTGTCTTGGGAAGGGAGGTGGAGAGGGAGGGGGAGAAAAATTTAAAACTCAAAAGCTTATGGAAGTGATTGTTGATAATTCAAAATAAATTAATTAAAAACTAAAAAAAGAAATAAGAAAAAATTAGAATACAAATTTTACAGGTGAAACAAAAAACCCTAAAGAAATGATAAAATTGATAAACCTTTTGTCAAGAGCGCTAACTGAACAAAACAGCAAATGAACAAAGTAAATTCACATTGCCAGAAGAAATTAAAAGAACTATCAGAACCTACCACGTGCAGTCATATGTTACCAAAACTGAGAACACAAAAGAAACAGAGAAATGATTACAAAACTATGAAATGTCCAAACTAACAAAAGACCAAAGAGTGATCTTAAATCATCCAATCTGAGAAAGAGAAAAAGAATAAGCTTCAAAGGAAAAAAACTCCCATGCCTCTTGGAGTCCACAGGAGAATTCTATCAAACTTTTAACAAATTATTCTCAAAAATCGAGAAAATACTCTCTACTAGACTCTTTATGAGCCAAATACAGTCCTAATACCTAAACCAGGGAAGGATAAAGAACTGTGGACTAATATCATCAATGAATATTGATTCAATAATTTTCAATAAAATCTGCCAAATAGTCTCCAAGCCATAAATTATTTATTGTAACCAAGCTTGATTTAAACCAGGGATGCAAGAATGGTTCAATATTAGGAAAACAATCAACATAATTAATCATATTAAAAGCAAAAATATCAAAAACCATATGATTATCTCAACAGATGCAGAAAAAGCCTTTGACAAAAAGTATGACATTCTTTTATGCTAAATATTCCACAAAGTCCAGGTATAGTTATGCCTTTTTTAATACCATAAAAAGCATTTACCTAAAGCCAAAAGCAAGCATCATATGCAATGAGGATTCACTAGAAGCCTTCCCAATAAATATAGGAGTAAATTAAGTTGGTCAAATTAAAGATGAATTAGAATTACTCTGTTTGAATGTGGTCAAATGATATGAACAAAGAGTTCCCAAAAGAACTATTAACAACCATATGAAAGAATGCTCCAAATCACTAAGAATAAGAGAAACACAAATCAAAACAACCCTGAGATTTTATGACATGCCTTGCAAATAAGCAAAGTTGATAAAAGATTCAAATAGTTAATGCTGGAAGGGTTGTGGGAAGATCAGCATACAAGTTTACTTGTGTGGAGCTATGAATAAGTACAACCATAGCCAAAAGCAATTTGCAATTATAGAAATCGTGACTAAAATGTCTATAACCTCTGACCCAGAGATTCCTTTACAAGACTAATACCTCAAGGAGGGCATCAATAAAAAGTGGCCATATACACCAAAACACTTATAGTATTACTTTTTGCATGTGAATTGGATTTAAGTGAGGCAGAGTCAAGATATTACCCAGTGATATCATTGGTCCTTTTCAAAAATGAAGGGCAAACAACAAGAGTATTACTTTTTATAGTAGTAAAGAATTGGAAACAAAGTGGATGCCCATCAATTGGGGAGTGACTTAACAAAATGTGGTGCATGAATGTAATGGAAGATTACTCTACCATAAGAAATGATGAATGAAAAATACAGAGAAACACGGATTTAAATTAACTGATGTAGTAATGAGAGTCAAGATAACAACACACAGACAACAAGGATGTAAGCACAAAGATTAACTAAAAGGCAATCAAAAGTAAATGTTGCAAAATTCCAACAATCTAGCCTGGCTCTAAAGAAGAGACAGGAGAAAATATCCCCGCCCTTGCTTGAAGTTTTATAGGAGAAGATCCACAGGCATGACACATTATACATTTTCAGACTTTGTGATATATTATCAGTTTTCCTCATTTCTTTTCTCTTCTTTTTTCTCTTTAAAAATATTACCTGTTATATGGGATGGCTCTCTGGAAGAGGGGAGAGGAAGGATTACTGAGGGAAATTTTGATGATATAAAAAACAAACAAACCTGAAGATATCAATAAAAAGGTATTTTAAAAAAAAATAAATGATGAATATACCAAATATAAAAAAGTCCAGGAAAACATATAAATGATACAAAGTGAAGTAAGCAAAACCAGGAAAACAACAGATTCAAAGAGTAGAATAATGGAAATGGTAAATGGAAAGAACAACAACCACAAATCAAAGGACAACAATGAAAGCTGTCAAGTTAGAGTGCCAATGGAACTCACTATACAATGTCAAACAACATAAGCGGGGGTTAGTTTTGTTGAAATAGGGATTTCCCCTTCTTTTTTACATTTTGTAGTAAGGGATGCCTCTCAAGGTAGACAGGGGAATATACTGGGAAATGTAGTTAATATAAAAACAAAAAATACCAATAAAGACTTTAAAAATAAAATAATATTAACTATATACTTGAGGGAGCAAATTTTATTAACCTCTGATTAGCTGATTGTCAGAGGTAGAGACTGGAAATTCATCATTCTCTATGGATAACATTATTAACTGAGACTAATAGCAAATATTAATAAATCTTATTTTTGAATTAAAATAGAATTACTTTGTTCTATCAGCATATTTTAATACACTAGACAGATTTAGTTTAAAATGTTGCCTCTCAGCCCTGTTTAAAGTAATTAACACTAAGCAAGCATAACTATGATAAATACAAAAATAATAAACTTAAAAGCACTACATAACTGTCAGATATTATACAGGCAGTGTAAATGACTGAATTATAGGGTAAATTTGTAATGATTTTATTTTTAAAAAATAATTTAAATTTAATTTTCAACATTCACTTCCATAAGATTTTGAGTTTTAAATTTTCTCCTTCTCCCCAAAACGGCATGCAATCTCATATAGGCTCTACTTACACATAATGATTTTATTTAACAAACAGTTCATATATGTGTACTTTTAGGGTAAACATTACATGGAAAATAGTGAGAAGTAATGTCTTTGTTGCAAATTAACTTACTGTGTGACTCTGGGTGAGACTGTTAAAATCTCTTACCCTTAATTTGTAAAGGGGGAGTAAAAATATCTTTAAAACCAACACAGTATTGGTAGAATAAAGGATAAAGTACTTTAAAATTTTCCTTTTTTTTCTTATTTGCCTTCTATTGCAATATTATTTCAATAACAACATATTGTCAGTGTTGGCTAAACTTGGATTAAACTGTGAGTTTTCTGTTGAGACACTCTTAATACTTTAAAGTTTTATAATGGGAATTTATAAATAATCCTGTTTTTCTGGGTCCACTATAAATTCATGTTTAGTAATCTAAACTTGGGCTCCACTACAGCAAGGCAATCTTTTTAACCTCCTAAACAGATCCAAACCATGCCAACTTCTCCAGCCTATTACACTTTTTATCATCCCTGATGAGGTCTAGAGGATTAGGGGTACTGGGACACCAAGATCATGACATGCAGATCCTACCCGAAAGAATTGGATCCAAGCCTTCTTTCAGCCAAAGACAATGTTTATTAAAGATCCGCCATATTAGCCAGAGACTCTTAAGGAATCTGAGCATATATATTGGCTAGATTGCAAAAATCTAAGCAGTGGGTAGATTATAAGAATCTGAGCACCTTAATGGAGACAAGATGGACCTACATACAGAAAGACTGTGGGAGACATCTAGGAGTGGCCAAGTAATCTGTGGGGGCTGTGAGGTAATAGAATGCCAGGAACCTGGACCACTAACTAGGCCAAGGAACAATGGAGCCTAGCTAGCAGTAAGGGTGGGAAGTGACTTGGGGCCATAGGGAGGTAAAACAATGGAGACCTAGGCTAGTTTAAGGGTAACAGAGATTGGGCATAGCCAAAAAGAAAGGCCAGTTGATGGGATTATAGCTTCAGGCTAACACTAGGGATTTGGTGGGAAAGTCCAGGGTTTTTCCTTTTTGGGGTCCAGATCCCATCCTCATCAATCCCCACTCACCAATCTTCAATTTTTCCTTGTCTGCTGACTGTTTGCCTGATGCCCAAACATCCTCCAACCTCAAAAATCTCTCTCTTGATCAATCCATCTATCTCTTCTCCCTTTCAAGATTAAATTTAAGGCCCATTTTCTTTTGTCTCACTCTTCTTAACCTAGTAAAATTTATATGAACTCTTGCAAAGTGAACAGAACCAAGAGAACAAATTACACACTGACAACAATTTAGTAAAGACAAACAACTCTGAAAGAATTAGAGACTTTGATTAGCATGATGACTGACTAGGATTCCATTTCACTGGACTGATGATGAAACATGCTAGCCACTCACCTTCTTTTGGAGGCGAAGGACTGAATGTAGAATGAGACAAAAAAATTTTTTAGACATGTCCAGGGCAGAAATTTGTTTCGCTTAACTATACACATTTGTAATAAGGGTTTTGCTTTTCTCTCATTTTCAATTGTTGGGGGAGGAGGGGAAAAATAAATTAATTTCCCCCCCAAAACTGTTACCTTCTAAGTGAAGCTTTTCCTGGTCTCCCCACCCGCCTCCTAGCTACTGTTGCCTACTGCTCCAAAAGACTTTTATCTACCTTCCACTTATCCCTATATGTCCACCTTTCTCCCCTCACTAGACCATAAGCTTCTTGGGGGCAGGAGCTATTTCACTGCTATCTGTATCTAGGGTCCAATGCAGTCGCTTGGCACCTCACAGGCCTTGAATAAATGTCTACTGATAAACCAGCAGGGAACTTCGGCCAAGTGAGAAAATGCACTCCACAGCCAGTGCTCTTCAATTTCTTAGAGTCTTAGAGAATTTCCTGGGACACAGGGCGGTTCAGTGGTGTGCCTGTGAACAAGGAGCCAGGACAAGACTTAAATCCAGGTCTTCTTGACTTTGAGGCTAGCTCCCCATCCACCATTCTCGGGAAAGAATGAAAGGTTTCACAATTTGATCTAAGAAAAGGCCAAACAAAAAATTGTGGGGGAAAAAAAAAGAAAAAAATTGTGGGGCTTTTTGACCCATCTACTATTAGTGACACCAACTTCACAAGAAATCTCAGGAAGTTCATTTCAGTGAGGCCTTGAAAAAGAAAGCCTTTAGAGGGGGATTAAAACCCAAAGTGGAAAATACACTTCAAAGGGAGTAGAGCAGAAAAGAAGGAACACAAGACTTCGGTTTAAATCATTCCTCAGAACTTCTCTCTGGGGATAATTAATATTATGAGATTACATTAATAACTATTTATTAATTAGTGATCCATCCCTTCCCTCCTATTTCTTTTAAGATCCAAATCCAGACAAGGTCAGTCTCCGAAGGGCATGACTAAGTGATAAGATTACTCCTAGCCCCCAGGGCTACATTAACTAGGTTGGGCAGGACCCCACCCAACTGGGAAACCTCATTTCTGTTTAGAATATAAAGAGAAATCAGTCTGGGCAAAAACCCTTACCCTGAGGAAAAAAACTCTGTCCTTGACCCCCTCCTTTAACAGTTTAGGGCGCTCTAGCTCGTGATGAAGAAAACTAGCCAGAGAGGTCCAGATGGAATTGGCTTTCCTTGCCCAGACTGCTGGAAAGTGCTGAGTCTTATGATTAAGCCACAGGTCCTCAGCAGGAGAAGCTGAAGACTTTTATCCCTTTAGACTTTTAATTATATCCACCATTTCACTTGTCAAGGGAGTTCCCTGTCAGAAGGTACACATTTGATTTAAGAGTTTCAGAATCTCAATTGGCATCTTCGGTTACCAAACCCCACCCCCCCATCAATTTATTGGTTAATAAGTAGCATAATTAATAAATTGATTCATTAGCTACACTTCAGACTCTGCCTCACTTAAATCTAATTTACGCATAATCAAAAGACATCGCCCATACCATTTTACCTATCTCAAAGTCTTGTGGCACCAGGAAAGTGAGGAAGCAGCAGGTGTGGATTACAAAGGTGTAGTCACAACCTTTCACACAGGCAGCCCAGGCCATAGGGTTGATTTCTCACTGGAAGGAGCACTGGGATTTGGCAGCCCCCTGGGTGTCTGAGCAGCCTTTAAAGGATTGCACTGCTCACCTCCTGATGTGAGGAAGGGGCTAGAATAGGTGCCCTAAAAATTGTCTGCTTACTCAACCCTGGCCTGATTACTATGACAGGCAGAAAATCCCACTCTGTGGTTGAAACAAAAAAATGTACGAAAACATCTGCAAAGACAATTCCAGTCACCATCAGCACATAGAATGTGTGCACACTTATAGACAACACAAAATTCTGTAGAGCTGGAAGAAGAACAGCTCTTGGTGCAAGAGAACTCAGCAGGTATCGTTCAAACTCTGCTTCACAGAGCACAACTCCAGCGTGCCACCTGATTCGAATGCAAAAGGTATGCTTGCCAAAAAGACTATTTTATGGAGAACTCACACAGGGCAAGTGCTCACATGGTGGTCAAGAGAAGGGATACAAGGACACTCTCAAGGTCTCTCTTAACAACTCGGGAGTTGACAGTGTGACATGGGAGACACTAGCACAGGACAGCCCAGCATTGCATGCCCACATCAGAGAAGGTGCTGTGCTCTATGAGCAAAACAGAACTGAAACAGCTCAAAAGAAACGCAAGGTGTGTAAATTTAGAGAATCCACCCTAAATGTTCACACGGACTATTGTGCCTGACCTGTAGTAGAACGTTCCAAGCTAGTTTAGTATTGTTCTGATCACCCACCTTGGGACACAATGAAACTTGACTCCAGCATAGTGATGTCATTTTGGCCCTCTTCAAGAACAAAGGACAACAACCAAACAGCTATGCCTCAGACTCAGTTTCCTTATCTGTAATAAAATAAAGCTAACATCACCTACACCTAGAGTACTTATGTCACAGCATTGTGGTGAGATCAAGGGAAATAACTGATGTAAAGCACTTCATAAGCTTTAAAAGTAATGTCTTGCTATTATTCAAAGCTCAGATAATGCTGATCAATTGAACAGTATCATTCCTTATGTCACAGTGTCTGAATGGGAGGAAGAGGGAATAGGATATAGGAAACCTGGACATAAAGAGTCTGGCCCCAGTCCCCAGGAAGGTGGGAGAGTGTGGGGGTGGGGGTAGCCACTATATGATGAACTCAGTGAGTGGCAACTAAGCCTGGAGACCGTGGCTGCCCCACCTCTTCCCCAGAAGCATTCTGTACTTTGTTCTTTATGGCTCAGTTTAAATCTGTTACCATAGAACCAATCGTTCTCCCAGTTTCTAATTTCTCTCTCCTGTGCATAATGGCCCAACTGCCATTCCTACTGCCCAGAGCTGACTCCTGTCACTCGCCTGCTCAAGAAGTTCCAGGAGCTATCTCCAGTACAAAGGCTCTGGATGGCATTTAAAGCCCTTCACAAGCTGGTTCCAGCCGACCTTGCTGGGTTGAGACACTCCATCACACTCCAGGACACCTATGTCTCTGCAGCAATGGACACTGCCTTCCCGTAGTAACAACTACCTGAATTCATTCTTCAGATTATTTTATTCCCAATCCTCCTCCTCTCCTAATGAGAACAGGTTTTCAACCCAAGACTGCCCCCACTGACTACTCCCTTAATGCCATCCCCCCTCAACTCAACCCTGTCTACCCCTTCCACTGTGTTCTCTTGAATGCCTGCTCCATCAGTAACAAACAAGCCTCCACCTTAAACCTTTTCCCTTTCTTGTTCTATCTTTTTTCTCTAAATAAGACCTGGCTCCCTCCTCTGTGATCATTCTTTCCAGCCCTGATGCACTTTCACTCTTATATCCACTCGCCCCGCCCACTGGTCAATGAGGGATGAGAACACTTCTTGCTCCTCACTGCCACTTTGAGATTCTCCCTCACAAATTTCTCTGAAGTTGGCCCGAGTCTCCATCACCCAATCAAGCCTGGGGAAGCTGATGTCCATGGACCTCCAGCAAGCTCTTCATCCTTCCTCAACAAGTTCTGTGCCTTGATCAGTCTTTGGTCTCTCCCCAATTCTTGTCCTCGCACTACAGAACTCCAACTTCATACTGATACCCCTTCAAACACCCTAACCTCCAAATTCCTCAATTTACTCATTTCCCATAAACTACTCTTCCACCTCAACTTAGTCCCACACAGAGATGGTCATACCCTTAACCTTGGCATCATACACAAGGGTTCTGCTTCTATGTTGATGAATTCTGAAATTCCCTTATTTTTGTTATTCTGCCTCTCCCTCTGCCTTGCAAACCCAAATCCTATTCCTCATCCTAATTGTGACCCCCAATCCCTCCACCCTTCATTTCTTCGTCAGGCCATCATCCCTGCACTAGCTACATTCACCTCCCTTCCCTACCTGGACCAGTTCCCTACCCTGATGAACCAGTTCAACTCTATATTGTCCTCTTCTTGAGACACCAGTCACTTGCCCCCTTAACCTACCAAAGATCTTGCTCTGCCAAGCCTCAGCCTATACTCCCACCATCTGCTTCCTTCACTCCTAAATCACGAGTGTTGAACAAAGCTTTCCTATATGCCTCCTTCTTCTCACAATGACACTACTCTGGTGCAGGCCCTCACCTCCTCATACCTGGACTATTTCAACAGAGTGCCGATCGGTCTCCCTGCCTCTAGTCTCTCCCCACCTCCAGTCTATCCTCTACTCAATTGTCAAACTGATCTTCCTACAATGCAGGTCAGATCAGGTCATCCTCCTGCCCCCCAATTCAATAGATACTTTAGTGGCTCCCTATCTCCTGCAGGATCAAATATAAAATCCTCTATTTGGTAGTCAAAGCCCTTCATAACCAGGCTTTCCGACCTTTCCATTCTTCTAACACCTCACTTCCCCCTCCCCCACATAGCCCTGCTTCCTCGAAGTTCCTCACACACTATACTCCATCCGCTGACTCCAGGCATTCTTACTGACTGTCCTCCATGCCTGGATCTCACTCCTTCCTTGTTTATGCCTCCTGGCCTCTCTGGCTTTCTTCAAGTTCCAGCTAAAATGTTATCTTCTATAAGAAGCCTTTCCTAGTCCTCTTTAACCTGCATGCCTTCCCTTTGAATGCCTCCCTTGTTGAAAGTGGATTTTGAGAAGAATATTAACTGACTCCATTTTGTGCAATGTTTGCTATTATTATATAAATGTACTGAATGTCTTCTTCAGTACCTCCCTTTCCCCAATGATTTTACTGTTACAAAAAAAACTGAATAGTTCCCCAAAACTCATCCTCTTCTCTTTATCTGAGCTAATAAGGCTTTATTAGGAGCTTAACAAATGCTTGGACTGATAAAGAAGATACAGTTTTCTTCAATCTGGTATAAATGGCTATCCTTGAAGAGTGAGACTTTTCTTTAAATGTTGTATCCCTAGGTATAGCTAACGGTTTGATGCATTCAATAACTGCCAACTGAATGAGTGAGATTCAATAAAACAAATCCTTAAAATATTTCTTCAATTTGGATTAATATGTGGTATGAAACATTCACAGTTAGTTAACCATTTCTTTTTGTGTCAGCTATACCTATCAAGAAATATTAATTCAGACAGTAAAACTCAGCTTTTAATGAACTTTCTTCAAAAATTTATGATTGTCCTACAGCAAACCATTAAATTTTAAGTGAAAAGCTATTACAAATTTCTAGCTTTCAATTTATGCAATTCATTTGTACTACTTTACCTTTTGAAATAAACTTCAAAAATATAAGCTGTAAGTCAAATGTCCACATACATGTACATAATATAATCAAGTGAAAGGAAATACTTACCTTAACTTTCTGACCATAAGCAGCTAGGATGTCTACTCAAGATGTATCAGTTGACACTTAACATACATTTCACTAAAAATGAAAAGATATATTTCTTTTAATGAAAGTATTTCTTTAACAAATGATAGTAACTCTTATAAAAAGGATGTTGTCAATGAAACCTTTCCAGATTTCCCCAACTTCTAGTGCCTGTCCTTTCTCTTCAACCACTTTCCATTTAACTACCTTGTATTTATTCTCCTTATATATTTCTGTATGTATTTGTTTCCCTTAGAATATAAGACTCCTGAGTGTATGGATTGTTTCATTCTTTATATTTCTGTCCCCAAAGTCTAGTACAGTGCTTATAAGGCAGGAGTTACTTAATAAAAGCTTGTTGATTTTGAGATCACTGACTAACCTGGATCAATTAGGCAACATTAGCAACATTTGAGAATACTGTGAAAATTAGAGAGTTTCAAGTACACATTCTGTTAGGTAAATTAAATATCTAAGAATTTATAGTAATTTCTAAGCCACCTAAATTTATGCCATTAAAAGCTGTATAATACATGTAAGTTGATGATTAATATTTGTTAGATTAATAATGACACGAATCATTGTGCTTCTAACTGCCTAATTTACAACTAAGGAAGAATTTGCTATCTACTTCAATATAACAACCTTTCTCCTAAGAAGCAAAAATATAAAGTAAATGCAATGTTGACTATCATACAGGTTGCATAATACTTGTAAATATGGGAAGAGAGCAAACAAACCTGCAGGGTAAGCCTTTCAAGAGTCACTTGACTTTTTTTTAGTCAAATATGTTGCTAATCATACAGATGAAACTCTATAAATTATCATTTAACCAATACAATATTCCTAAATAAGAATTTAATGGAATTGTTGTATTTAGGATTATTAAATAACAGCTGGGGTGCCAGCTAGGTGGCACAGTGGATAGAGCACTGGCCCTGAAGTCTGGAGTACCTGAGTTCAAATCTGGCCTCAGACCAAACACTTGACACTTACTAGCTGTGTGACCCTGGGCAAGGCACTTAACCCCAAAAGCCTCACCAAAAAAACAAACAAACAAACAAAAAAAAACACCTGGAAAAGACCTCAGGATCTTCTAGTATAAACACTTAATTTTATAGATGAAGAAATTGAAATGTTGAGAAGTCAGAGGAGTTGGGCCAAGGTCACAAAGTAATTTCCTATTTGTAAAATGCAAAGGATATGTTTCAAAGAGTTAGCAACAAAAGTCATAGTATAGAAAGGAAAGCTGCAAATTAATTGTATTAACTGTGAATTTCTTAGTTAATTCATTGACACTAATGAAAAACTTCAGTGGAAAAACAATAGAATAGTCTACCAAAGCATCTTCCTATTTCAAGGTTAGTCGGTTTGTAATATCTTAAACATCAGGTTAATCTCAATGAAATACATGCTTATCTGCCTCACTCATAAAAATCCCAATGGCTCCTTAGTCTCCCAGGTGGTATCAAATTCCTCATTCCAGGTATCAATTGCATCTGAAATTTGCCTACAATCAAATTTCTCCAGTACTAACATTTAATTGCCGAAAATTTATCTCCTCCTTGTTTCCATTACAATGACTGACTTATCTACCACTACCCATTTCTGAAGCCTAATCATACTTTAAAGCAAGAGTTTTGTGCTTTGATTATAAACAACTTATCCAACATTCCCTAACTAGACTGTAAGGTCAAAGAAGGAATTTACATTCCTGTGTATGAACTTTATCTCTCAATTACCGAGCCAATCTCCTGGAGTGCTCCTCTCTAATTAGGGCTCTAAATCTTTGCCTGCTAACTCCTATGAATTTCCCAAGAGCATAACCTCATTAAAGACCCAGAAATGACCATTATTTATTATTCCAGGTCTCGAAGGCACTCAGGTCTTCTTGACTCCATGTCTAGCATTCCATCCACTGAGCCAACTAGCTGCCTGCCACTTAACTGATACCTTGACTTATACATTAGTTTCCAGACTCAGTCTTCCTGTATTATTGTGAATACTGGACAGTCTGTGAACAGCCCTCAAGATGAGGCCACCAGATAGCCCACCTTAGGGCCCCTAAGGTTAATATTTGTAATTTTGGGAAGAGAGCAACCAAATCTGTAGGTAAAGCCTTTCAAGAGTCATTTAATTAATTTTCATATATAATATATATAATATATATAATATATATATATAATATATATAATATATATATATAATATATATATTATATATATATATTTTTTTTTTTTAGAAAAAAGGTTAGGAACAAGAGAATCTGGCTGTAGAATCATCACTTGAGGTAACTGGAGATATGTCTGAGGGCCACCACCACCCTGACCATCATCTCCCTTCAGTCCCCAATGGATACAGCCCAGGTCCCTGTACCTGAGCCTTGTGCCCTCAGCCATCATTCTGGGAAGCAACCCCTGTGGAGATGCAGCCTGTCTATTCATTGCTCCTATAGGAGCTTCAGCTATAGCTCCTGAAGACCCAGAAAAGAAAGTGCTTGTCCCCAAAGTCCTTGGCATTGCATCTGGAACTTACCATTTTATCGGTGAAAATGACATTAAAGAAGAGCTGTTAACATATGCCTTTAAAAAATTATAAAGAATTTTGCCCTTGAAAACAAAAAAACATTTTGCTTTGCAAAAAACATCTGCACCCTAAAGACCACGGGGCCTTTCCAAGTGCCTTGTAACTGAAACCTCCTCCATGTGTTTTTGCCTCACTAAAAAAGTGAGCTCTCAGAGCGCAACGCCTGTCCTACGTTTCCGTCCCTAGCGCACAGACGGCGCTTTGTAAACGCTTTTCTGTCCTTTTCATTCAGGTCCCAACCCACAAGGGGCAGGAACCTCATCAGAAGCGTTTGATTCATAGCATCCTGGACTTAGGGCAGGAAGGGACCTGGGAACGTCATCATCAACCTCCTTATTTCACAAACATGGAACCCTAGGCCAGAGAGGTAATGCGCCTCCTGTGTGCCGGGCCAGGGACCAGCACTGGGGATACAGGAAGAAGCAGAACCAGTCTCTGCTGTCTAGAAGGGTAGGTGACTCGCCCAAGACCACACAACGCGGCTGCTTTGGAAGCCCGGTCTTCCGGTGTCCGAGTTCAAAGCCGCCGCAGCACGTGGCCCCTCCACAGGCCGTGACCCTTCCTCCGGGGTAGGGGGCGGGGTCTCCATGCTAGGCCTCTGGTCGGAGCCTCCCGCCTCAGGACTTCCCCCCAGCCCCAGGGGCCGAGCCCTGGCTTCGGCCTTGCCTGGGCCTCCCCGGCCGCCCGGGGCCGGCTCACTGACCTCAGGAACCCCCAAGCCACGATGACCGGAAAGCTCCAGGAAGGGCGCCGTCCAGAGGAGAAGAGGGGAGAGCCGGAAGGAGGAGGCGGGGCCTGACCCGGACCCGGCAGCGCTGGGGGAGGGGGCACGCTCCGGGCCGTCCCTCAGGCGCGGCCAAGGCCGCGCGCCGACTGTAGACACGCCCCTTCCTCCCGCCTCCTCCCTCGCGCGCGGGCACGAGCGGGGGCGCGCTCGGGAGGGCAGGCGGCCTGGAGCGCGAGCCTCGGGCGCGCGCGTCGGTCGTCACAGAGGCGGCGGCGGCGGCCGCGGTGGCGTTGGGGGCCGGGGTTCCCCCCAGCACCACCACCCCCCCCCCGCAGAGGCGCCGGGCGCGCGCGCGCCCCCCCCCCTCCCCCTCCCCCCCCCCCCCCCCCCCCCCCCCCGCGCTCCTGCCATTAAAAGGCGTAGCTCTGGCCGGCGTCCCGGAAAGCCCTTCCTTCGCTCCCGTTAGGCTGTAAGCGCTGAGAAGGGAGGAGAAAGCAGCGAGCCAGGAAGCCGAGCTCCCTCCCGCCGGGCCCTACCGCCCCCGTCTCCGAGCCGCCCCCATCCCCGAGCCTCCTCCGCCGCCGTCATGTTCCGGTACCTCGGGGAAGCGCTGCAGCTGTCCCGGGCTGGGGCCTCGGCCGCCGCCGCGGACCCCGCCGCCTCCGCCCTGCTCCTGCGGGCCCGGGGCCAGCCCGCCGCCGCGCCGCCGGCCCCTCGACGCCACTACAGCGAGGCGGCCGGGGCCGGCGATGACGATCCCAACTTCTTCAAGATGGTGGAGGGCTTCTTCGACCGCGGCTCCAGGATCGTGGAGGACAAGCTGGTGGAGGACCTGAAGACGCGGGAGACGGAGGAGCAGAAGCGCAACCGGGTGCGCGGCATCCTGCGCATCATTAAGCCCTGCAACCATGTGCTGAGCGTCACCTTCCCCATCAAGAGGGACAACGGCTCCTGGGAGGTGATCGAGGGCTACCGGGCGCAGCACAGCCAGCACCGCACTCCCTGCAAGGGAGGTGAGTGGCGAGGGGCCGGGGGGTCCCGAGATGGGCTAGTGGGCGGACCGATGCTCCCCTGCAAAGTTCCCTTTCGAGGATGCACCAGCGCGGGGCCGTTAGTGCTGGTGTTTGAATTGTAAAATAAAGTGTAGATTGGGATGTGTAGAAGGGGAGCCAGAAAGCACCCCCCTCCTATTCCTGACACGTCTACGACTCCTGCTCCTCCTTACCCTGTCCATGGAGAGGGTACCTTAAAAAAAAAAAAAAAGACTTATTCCGACTCTAAGGGAGAATTAGCCAGTAAGTTTAACTTCAGACCTACTTGAAGGTTTCACGGGTCGCTCTCCAGTCCCCTCTAATGTCACTTGCCCAGGAGGTATAGAACTGATTGTTTTTTACCAGATAACCCGGCCCCCTCTTCCTAAAAATCAGTGCCACTCGGTTCGTGTCCTGGGGCTGTGAAGGATAGCGGACCTTCGGGTGTGACCAGCTTTGCTCACTGAGGGGCCCTTCCTGCCAGTTTGTGCGGCTGGCTTTAATCTGTGGAGCCCCGGGCACCCCCGAGATGCACCAAAACGTTTAACTGGTCCTCCCATAAACAAGCGCTTTGACGGCCAACCTAGAGGTGCCTTCTGCCCAGCCTGCCAGCCAATCGAATGAAAGAGCTCAGGGGGTGTGGTAAGGGCGTGGCCAACTACTGATCTGGGGCTCGGGAGGAAGGAGTCAAATCAATTTTTTGCTCAATGGAACCGCATTATCCGGTACTGATAGACGTTTGTGTGTCTTTGAGCACGTCTGTGATTTCCCACCTTGTTTGAATCCTTTCCTTTTCCGTTTAGTTTCATTCCTTTGTGCAAAGGATCCCGAGCAAAGAAAGGAGAGCCTGTTCTTAGTAAATATGAATTTCACAGAAATACAGCAGAAGTTCTTTGGTGTTGAAAAGATCGTTACTTATATCAGTTTTGTTAACGGGGAAATACAGAAGTGGAAGAAACTTAAGAGCCGCCTACCTGTTACCTCTAGGACCCAAAGGGAAGTTTATGCGCCAATAAGCCGGGGAGGAGTGTCAGGACTTCAGTGTTATTTATGCCACATTGGGCTCATTTATAGGCCGTTCTTTTCAGTCAGCAACATTTAAAATGTGGTTCCCAAACAGACTTTAGAAAAAGATCTTTCTCCTACAGAGAAAACTGGGGCAATTTCCAATGGTCCTAGCTCAGGAATGGCGTTGCTTGGAACTGCATTTTAAATGAACAATCGTTAGCTTAATGATTTACAGAATTTTATTTTATAAATCTGTATTGACACCACCCATTTGTGTGACCTTGGTAAGTAACTGCCACCTTGAGTCTTAGTGTCTTCATTTTGTGAAGTAGCAATGGCTGTTTGGATCAGACAGCTAGAACTGAAAGAGATACCAGAAGCTCTCTTATCCAACCCCCTCATTTTAAAGATGTGAAAACTGAAGTCCAGAGAGGTGTGATTTGTCCAAGGACACACACAGAGTGTCAGAAGCAGAATATGAACCCAAGTTCTCTGACTTAAGAGCCTCTGCTCTTTTGAAGATTCCAGTGGTATGGCCTGAGCTATTTAGCTTTTTTTTTTAAGTGACTTAACTTGAACAAGTGGATAGATGGCATACTTAAAGACATCTCCAAGTGATGAGCTAGAAGAGTAGGCAGACACGATCTTTAACATAATAGTGGTCTGTTTACTCCCTTGCCAGTTTTAGTTTTAAAGCCTGTAAGGTCGAATTTCTTTTTGTCCATCTTTTTAAACAACAAGGGGGAACCATGTACAATGTGACACAATTGGAGCTTAATGCAAAGTCATCGTATCTTTCTCTTCTTGCTGCAGCAAAATCCTTTAACACCGAAGTATTGAATTTGGCAGCAAAAATGGATGACTTTTTATAATACAAATACTTGTTAAGGAGTCTAGAGTAGCTGAATTCACTGAACACTTAAAAAGCTTGAAACATTCTGGGAGCGATCATACTCAGAGTTCAATATTTTACATTCAAACCATTAAGATTTGAGCAATAACCTCTTCTGTGTGTAGTATATGAACCCCCACCACTTTCCCCCCAAAGAACAAAGAAACTAAATCTTTCAAATGAGTTCTTAATTTTTGTGAGTGGTTCATCTTGGTTGACTCTATGTATCTATTATATACATACATACATACGTACATATTTTTATATATATATCATTTTTTAGACTTCCTTTTAGAATTCTTTCAGAAGCAAATGAGATTCCCTGATACAAATCATACAGTGTTAGAATATAAAACCTTACTCACTTTATAGAATATGCTTAGCTCCAAATAACTTAACTGTTTACACAAATCAAGTTCACACTGAAAGAATCAAAGCAGTAACTCACATTTATGTGTCAGCTTGAAGGTTTGCAGTCCTTTTCACACAAAGAGGTCAAATGATTTGCCCAAGGTCACACAATTGGCAAATGTTAGGTCCAGAATTTTAAACCCAGGTCTTTCCTGACTCCCCAAGTTTCACGCTCCATACACAGTATCCTACTGTTGGAAGCATTTATAACAGGCCTGCACAACCTGCGGTTCGCCAAAGGATTTAGGAAGGCTCCCGGGCTGCAGGTTGTGCAGGTCTGATTTAGAAGAACATGCTGCAGGATAATATTTTGGGGAGGGGGGGTGTTTTGTTTTTTCTAGGCAATGGGGTTGACTTGCTGAGGCTCACACAGCTACTAAGTGTCAAGTGTCTGAGGCCCCATTTGTACTCAGGTCCTCCTGACTCCAGGGCCTGTGCTCTATCCACTGTAGAGTAATATTTTGACAAGATGTTTTGAGCCTCAAACATTTCTTCCCAGGGTTGACTACTTTGATGGAGATAGAATTCATTTGTATGTATTGGCTTTGGAATATTTGCTTGAAATCAATTAAAGTATGACTTTTTGCCATCTTATGTTACTATATATTTTTTAAACATATATAAAAATGTTTTTATATAAAATTTTATGTTTAAATTATAAATTTTTATATAAAATTTTACACAAGTTTTGCCCACAGAACAAATTTCCTTCCCATTCATGTTTCATTTATTGAGTTTATTTTAAAAGACAGGTTAGTATTATAATTTATATTTAATTCTATGGAAGATTATTTCTAGAATGTATTTGCAATATACATTCATACACATAAATGTACATACTGGGCATAATTTAGCTTGATTTCTCATCCCATCTTGATTCTTACTCTCAGAATTTGGGCTGGGGGATGTTATGGGTAACGTGTTAAGTTTTCTTAAACACTTAAATGTATAATAACTCTAAATGTTGAATCTTTAGGGTCTGGGGTTAGTATACAAGCTACAGTTATTAAATATTGATACCCTAATGACTTAAGAAAAAAATCCAGCCTTTTTAATAGAGAACTAATTTATATACTAAGACATAATCAAAGACATTGTTAGATATTTGCTAAGATACCTAATTTTAGATATTTTCAGGAAACAGTACAGGTTCTTTAATATCTCTGATAAATACTTTGTAGATAACACATTATTTGGATTCTTTTGTTATTAATGATTTTCTTTAGTTTTTCTCAGTAATCATTAGAATCCGAGATTTACAGGCACGAAAGACCATCAAAGTCATCTAGTCTAGTGGTGTCAAACTCAGATAGAAACGGTGGTCATGAAACCAGACATGAGGTTTCTTACGAGCCGCATATTGACTTAGAAAACCACGTATATATATTTTTTATTTTTTTTTTAATTAATACACCAACACAATAAAATCAGATAGGAACTACATTTTAATCTGCTTCTGGCCTCTGAAGTATTGTGGGCCACATCCATTTGACAACCCCTAATGTCATCCAACTCCATTCTGCAGCAGAGGAAACTGAGTAGCAGAGAGATTGTGACCTTCCCAAGGTCACAATTTTAGAGGCAGGGTTTTGAACCCAGGTGCTGACTCCCAAACTTGCTGCCTTTTCTACTACATCTTGCTATTATCCCTACTAAAGTTCTTACACTCTTAATTCTTTTTGAAGGTCACCATAACAACTATTTCATTTACCTCTTTTTTACCAAAGAAATCCTAATAGTTATTCTTTCAGGGAGTCTTCTTAATATGTACTTAAGTTACAAATTTCATGATAAACATGAATATACCTAATTTCTTTGTTCTTGCTAAGTAACTCTTATAAGCCAGAATGCAAAAAGAAAAGACAGTAATATGACAAGTAAATAAGCTAAAGTGACATCTTTTGAAAGACTTGAAGTGCTAATAACTTTACAAAAGGAGAGATCTTTGATCTACATAGGAGCTGAAAAATTGTATTCTATTTATAATTCTCCCTATTTGTTATAAATATTTACAAATTATTCAACTTGAAATGTTAGCATAAAACTTGGAAAACCTACTGGACAGAATGAGAAAAATTCATTTTCCTAGTGAGTCTAGCTTACCCTTGTTAAGATTGTATTTGACTAGGTTCTCTGATTGCTGAAAGATTTCATCAAGATGATAGCCCAGCATATGTTTTTTAAGAATCCCCTACCTGACAGCAGGTTACATGTTCTAATAATATTGGCCAAACTAGATTATAGGTTGTTGTCCTTGTATTTCTTAAAATTTCAGAGGGGGTAGCCAGCTGTGTTATGACACATGGATCAAAAATATGGGGCAGTGGTGACCTGTGCAAAAAGACAGACATTTAATGCCTACTCATCTTTCAGTGTAAAGTCAACCTAACAAGTACACAGGCATCACTAATAGTAAAATGAGGGGTATTATACTTTAAACCTCAGTACCATGGCAATTTTTAAGAAAACATCTTTTTTTGTTTAAAAAAAAACAAAACAAAAAAATTGTTATATGAATGTGAATGTGAATGTATATATGTATCAGGGCCCAAACAATGACCAAGTGAGGCTTGTACTGTTGTTGGCCAATCAGTGAGAGTCAGTGATTTGGGTTGAAGGCATGGTTCTTAAGAAAGAAATCTATGCTGTAAACCCCCAAATATCTTAGAGGCCATTCTTTGCCTCATTTCTTACCTAGCCTTACTCACTGAATGGCCATTGCCTCAGTCAAACTGAGACCTGGGAAAGACCTTAACTAAAGCCAAGGCCTCCCACTGCATCTAGGGCCATCTCTAGGTGTCCTGAACTATATCTGGCCACTGGACCCAGATGGCTGTGGAGGAGAAAATAAGATTGGTTGACTTGGAACAGCCCTCCCTCACTTAAATCCAAGTCACTTGCAGGCCCTCTGACTCTTTAAGGAGTCAACCGGTGTTCTTTCCATTGTTTTAATTTTCCTTCATGTTATTAGTGTGGTTATTGGGTAAATTGTTTTCCTGGTTCTGCCCATTTTATTCTGTATTTCATAAAGTTCTCCCTATGTTTCTACGGATCAGTAATACTCAAGTTTCGTGCAACAGAACAACATTTTGTTCTATTCATATACCATACTTTATTTAGCTGTCCCTCGATTGATGGACACCTATCTTATTTCCAGTTCTTTGCTACAACTAAGGGTGCTATTAGAAAGATTGTTGTGTATATAGGTCCTTTCATCCATTCTTGACTTCCTTTGATAGGAAATACTTAAGATATAATAATCTCTGGGTTAAATGGTCTGCACAGTTTATTGACTTTGGAAGTATGGTTCTAAAGTTGTTGTCCAGAATGGTTTAACTAATTCATAATTCCATTCTTTCATCTTAGAGAATATGATGAACTTTAATGAAATGAACAATTTTTTTTAACAATCATCTGATCAATCGCTAATATAAATTGTCTGAATGGAAACTGTCCTAAATGGATCTAGCCTTTAATTGAGATTCCCTACCACATTTCCTAGGAATAAATAGGCAAAATTATATGGTTTTCTTAAATGAAATTTTTTCATTCAATGATTGTGAAAATCTCTGGGCCAATTCTCAACATTTTCCCCTGAGCTCTAGAAGTGAACAAAGCAGCCTCAAAGATCTTATTATCCAGAAAAAGAGCTAAAATTACCAAGGTCACTTTGTTCCTAATGTTGAAAAAATGAAATGTAGCCTTAACGGTCTGGTTTGGTGGTATCTTTGTCTCTAGAGTAATGATGGTTTCTCTTGAAAAAGAACAGGAATGGTTGTCAGAAGTAATATTTCTTCATACTTTCTAATACTAAAGCTGAAATAACAGTGTTATAAGAGCAAAATCAAAGGATGCTGTTGAAAATAAATAATTGTTTTATTGCACACAAAAAGCAGTTAAGAATGCTGCTTAAGTCTTCCTGGGTGCCATGTCTTTTATTGAAGCAATTATCAAGAAAACACATTAGTAATTGTATTCATGCAACAAATTTTTTAATAAGAAAAAAAGTACATTATGCCGACTGCCCTTTGGCAATCTGGTGAAACCTATGGAGTCCTTGGAAAGATGTTTTTAATGGCAAAAAATAAAACTCATAGGATTACAAAGGAAGCCAATTATGTTGAAATACAGTTAAAATTAAGTTCACAGGCCTCAGATTCAAAATACCCGCTCCATCCCTATGAAAGCACAAAGCACAGATTCAGACCAAAAAAAAAATTACTGTAACAATATACAGTATATCTTTGGAGATTCATGCAAAGAGCTAAAACAAGTTTTTAATTTTTAAAGAGTAAGTAGAGCATCTAAGACATTATTTATTTCAGTAAACATTTATAAGTACCTGCTAGGAGCAATGCAGTTTTTAGGCAGTATTCCTCAGCTAAGAGTTTAAAAGGAATAATTTTTAAATAGCATCCTTTCTCCCTGTCTACCCTCACCCACTTTAAAAAGCAAAGAAATGTGTTTTAGTTAGCTGTGAACTTCTTGTTCTTTCCCTGAGAATCACACTATTCTTTATGGAAGTCTTTAAGAGTTTCCAATTTTTCAGAATTGCTTCTTTGCTAGAAGTTGAGTAGATGTGACCCAAATAAAGATTTAGTAATGCCTGCCCAAGTTCATTAGGAGCACAGCTCTTTTTTTCTGTTTAATCATGAGCAGAAAGTAGAGAGGAATACAGCTTAAAATGTATTTTTGAGTCCAGGCCAAGTTTTAATAAAGGGGCAGAATCGAGTGAATATTTGTATATGACTTTGTAATAAATAATATTTTGCCTTACAAATAATTATTAATGAATTAATAATTTGTCTTATTAAGTAAAGTCTGTGTGAGTGTTCATTCCAGGTGAAGGCAATTCCTGTAGTTCTGATTTCTAAATTCATATAGGTAATAAATGAACATTCTTTAATTTTGTATGAATTAATTATTACTACTTTAACATTCTCTAAGGCTCTATAACTTAATTAAGTATTCATTCTGTAGGAACAAGTGTCAACACCTCTAAATCTTAGATGTTCTTTGAGGATTGTTGTGGCCTCCAGATTCATCACCTTCACTTGCTCTCTTGGACATGGTCTACAATACACCAAATACAGCCAGGCTGGGCCTGACAGCAGTCAGAGTATCATCACATTCTTACTTGTTGGCACGTAACCATGCCATAATGAGGCATTAGACCAGAACTTCTGTGAAGGCTTTATGCATAATAAGTAGACACTGAAAAATGCTTATTAAATTGGGGATAAAGTTTGAGCAGAGCAGGACCATGTTGGGAAGGTCCTGGAAAGCTAGGCTGAGGAGTTTGTACTTAAAATAGGCAAGGGAAATTTTTCTAGCTCCTTGACTAATGGAGAAGGATTTCTGAATCTGAGGGTAGAATGGACTTGGGAAGGCCATCTGGTCCTACCTATACCTGAACAAGAAATCCTCCAGCAAGCTTTCTTATAAGTGATCACACAGCTGATGCATCTACCTTTACCATGCCTTTGCTGGTGAGGCTTCTGTTAAATCCTCATCTCTTCCACTACATTCTTACCTGAGCGCCGTAAATCCAGGACCTGACTGCCTTACACCTCTATGACAAGGTTGTAAGACTTGTATTTGGAAGGAACCTTAGAATATCTGTTCCAGTGGTGTTCAGAATATGGTCTAAGGACTCCAGAGGGTCCCTGAGACCCTTTTGGGGGTTCTTTGGGGTCAGAACTGTTTTCATAAGAATACTAAGACATCTTAATTTCTAATATGGTAAACATCAGTAGATATAATGTCACATACAGAAATTCTTTGGGGGGGGCAGCGTCCTCAATTTTTAAGTGTATAAAAGGATCCTGAGATCAGTCCAATCCCCTCATTTCATGAGGAATGTGAGACCCAGAGTTTCCTCGACTTGCCCAAGACTGCACAAAAGGCAGAGGGGTCTTTGTCTCAGGAGCAAATGAAGCAATGCTACTCTGCTATTAATATTAAGCTCCTGCCTACATTTTAAAGTTTTCCTTTTTTCCTGACTGACATTGTGCCTTCCTGAAGCTGTTTCATCCAGCCCTTTTTAATTTGCCCTGGCCCCAGGAATCTAGAACAACATACTTGTTGAAATTCTATGTAAGGCTTTACTACTAGAATATATGCCCCTTGAGCATTTTGTGTCATTGTCTGTCTTTATCCCAGGACCCCCAGCACATAAGAGACATGAATAAATGCTAATTCAATTGAATTAAAAGCTATTTGCAACAAACAGATCAAGAGTAAAAAGAGACCCCATATACACACCAAGTATTTTGAACAGTATTTTTTTGTAGTAGAAAAGAACAAAAAACAAAGCAGATGCAGATACCCATGGATTAGGCTGTGGCTAAACAGGTTGTGATACATTAATGTAATAGAATATTGCTGTGCTATAAGAAATAATGTATATGAAGAATTCCAAGAAGCATGGGAAGACTTACTACATGAACTGATGTGAAGAAAAATAAACAGTATAAATGAGGACAATAGCATTAAACTAAATGCTGCAAAATTAGAACGACCAAGTTTAGTTCTGAAGAAGAGAAAAGACTGCATTGTCTCCCTCTCTTTCAGATGTGGGAGACTTGTGTGTAGAGCCTTACAAAGACTGTTAACCTTAGTGTACTGGTTGGTTTTGCTGAACTGCTTTTCCCCTCTCCTTTTATAGAAAATTATTGTAAGATTTGGAGAGCAAGGAGAGATCTAGCTAGTGGTAATTAAAAAGCAGACAAGCCTATGGCTTTGTTTATTTCATTTACCCAGTTACCATATGATCCGTCATAAAAACAAATGCCAGTTAATGGTGGGGGTTTTTGTGACTCATAACCAGTGAAAGCAGGAAAACTGGCTATAGTTTTTTAGTCACTTTGTTGTCAACATTTTCCCCCATGTCACTATAGTAACAAATTGACTTTCATTTTCCCTGTATATGTACTGTCATTATTATTGTCGTTTAGAACTATCATTTTATCAGCTATGTCACCAGAGGTTTATGTATTTTTTATTTTTAGGTAATCACAAAATGCAATAAGTAGTTTTGTTCCATATTTCACTATTTTAAAATCTAAAATATTGGAGAAGTCACATTTACTATTTCCAAGGTGTTTTGCGTAATGCTGTATATTAACTTTGACTCCCTTTGAATGCTAAGTGTTATTATAGGTATTTTATGTTTTGGGAAACTGAAGCCACAGTGAATTGTAGAAGTTGAATGACTTGCGAAGGGATATAGAGAGAACACAACAAGTGGCTTCAAACTCTCACCCCAAATCCTCTGAGTCATACAGGCCTATTAATGTTTCTTATACATTGCTTTTTAATATAAACTTATTTGGAAGTAGTTTTTAAACCTGCAGACTTTAATTATAACTTCCTAAGACACTAGGCTGTGTGTGTGTGTGTTTAGTTTTTTTGACCCTTTATTTTAAAATTCCATTGTCACTAAGCATCCTGTATCACCTGTGTTCCAGGGTGGAGAGCAGACCCTTTTGACAATAGATCCTGGATGTGGGCTCCAGTGGACTGGGTCCAGCCCAGTGTAGGAAGACCGACACCCAGAGAAAGAATTTGAACTTACTACTCCCCACTATCTTCTCTGGCTCATTATGCCCTCACCCCAAAGACCCCAGGGGAGAAAAATCTTACATCTTAGGTTTGGCTAATGACTTAAGTTCTCTCCAAAAGTATTAATAGGGTCACTTCTAGAAAAGTCATTCAGTATGTAAAGTAATAGATAACAATATAGGTTCATTTTCTTTTACGACAAAAAAAGTATTTAAAAGACTCATCATTGTGTATTGACAAACACTTAAAAACATGGCCCAATAACCCATCATTTCTGGTATATTCTCCTGGGAGGTAGGAAAGACTCCCTGCTGAATAGATGCTTTATATTTACCTCAGATCTGTAGTATCTGAGTAGAAGCTCAAGAGCTGTATCTCCTGGCCAGCCAGGCTGAATGGCTCATCCCTTTGGGGTTGGTCACCTCTTTTGATTAGGTTATAGTTATAGAAAGCATCTTTCACTTCCAGTCAGAACTCGGAAAGCTAACCTGTCTTCTCAAACTCTTAGAATGACCACCATTATGGTCAGTTCTGAGATTTGCTCTTTGGCTCCCTATTCTTAAGAAAAGACAGGCAGCCAGTCTTCAGGAGAGAGGGGGAGAAAGAGCAGAAAAAAATCCTCTCCCACCCCCAGTAAGTCGAAGGGAGAGCCGTCAGTCCCCAACAACACAGTGGAAAGTGAGGGTCAAAGGCTTTGATCTCTCCTTTTAGGGTACTAATGATGGTGAAAGAGCCCAGGCACAGACATACTCCATTCGGTGTCTATCACAGGTCCCAGACCACTAAATGGAGGGCTTCCCCTATTCCATTATATAGATAAACAGTGAATGTTACTATTTTTCCTATAAGTTAGCTAGGATATACAAACCATTTTGGTTTGCTGATCCAATGATTAAATGAAAGCATGATGGGAGTTAAGCTTAGACAATGCACAAACAGCATATTTTCCCCAAAAGCTAGGATTTTGTGTTGAACCTTATTTTGAAATAAAGCATTATTAATAAATGTTATTTCCCTTAAACAGTTTTTTAATCTCATTTACTTAACAGTATTATGATTTTCCTCAATTAAAAAAAAGTTACATTGGTTTAACTCTGAGTAGAAATGAATAATTTCAATTAGTTATAAAGGGTAATCACTATCACTAAGATCTTATAATGTTAAAGGGGAAAAACTCCCCGTTCTTTTGTACTGATGTCCTAAAGTTCTTCCTTCGCAGTTGATTATTTTGTGTTGGTTATTTTGTGAGCTTGAGGGCCTCAACTGTTTTTTGCATTTTTGCAACTCAAGCACTTAGCATGGTGCCTTAGTGCCTGGCATATAATGGGTGATTAATAAATGTTTAAAGAATAGACCAAAAACATTTTAAAACATTCCCACTTTTAGAAAATACTCCTGAAAGATTCAATTTAGAGGTAAAGCAGATTTTCCTCCCTACCCCACTGGAATGACTGATATGAAGACAAAAGAAAATTTAAAACATTTTTTTGGAAATAAAATGCTTTTTGAAGCTATTAATTTTGTAGCCTTGTCTACTGCTCTGTTGCTTTGCAGTTGAGTTCTGACTGGGTGTGGTGGGTAATTTTTTTTTTTTTTTACTTTGGGTCTCGTCCAGTGGAAACTTGAGTGTTTTCAGTGGCAATCCATAGTACAGTCATAGCTGGTTTCTGACTCATGTTATAATTTGCAGGCCTTTTTAATGGGCATTTTGTTTTCCTTGTTTTGCAGTCTTTATGTCTCTCTTGGTGTGGAGAATACCCATATTATCATTGGGAATAACTGCTTTTGGTGGCTTGATTATGAACGTTACTAAGTCAGTATACATTTGAATTCCCATTCTGTGTATACTATTTACCTTGCAGAGCTGGGAGAAATACAAAGTTTATGTAAGATAATCCAAAAGTCTGCTGAGAAACATTGGCCTGTGTCTGTAGGCTACTCAGCTTGTTAATGTGCTGATGTAGTTTGATTTTTGTCTGGATAAAAGTTAAATTCTGACCATAGGATTGAGGCCACCTATGTACCTCTCACATCCTGAAATAAAGTCAGCAGATTATCTGCACTATAGCTACTTGTTGGAGGATGGGATTTGTGAACTGGCCCACCACCTGACAAAAACTCTGGACTTCAGAGAAATAGCCTTAGTATGTTGGCTAATCACAGAAATGCCTTCAATAGGTTATAATTTGCGTCTTTGGCTCTTCTAGACTATCATTTATATGTCATAGTAGAAGATATCCACTATTTTACCTACCCCACTTCTTTTTATATAAAATCATATCTATACATGATATCATTTATTTTGTTTCAGGGGGGAAAAGTGACTTTGGAGATGAATTTGTATGCATTTTTTCCCCCTAAAAATGAAACCTAATGTTTCCTTTATCTGCCAGCATATTTTGGGGCATAGTCAGTGTCTCAGTAGTAATGAGATCATCTTGAATACCTAGTAACTAAAGTCTAGTATACATCTTTAAAAGATACATCTGCATAATTCTAAATGCAGTTAGGTACATACAAGTACTTGCCTGCTCACCTGGTGTGTAAGGACAGAAGGAATGTTTTTATTTATTTAATTTTTTTTTATTTTTTTAAGACTTTTAGATTTTTAAAAGTTTTATCAGAGTCATAGGTGAAGAATTTTTTTAGTGTAAATTAAATATTTATAACTGCCTGATGTACAGTTCTTTCCTGTACACATATTAAAGACACGAGATTTTTTTCAGCATATAAGCAGAGCTGACTTAGCGATCATAAAGACAGGCATAACATTAACCAAAGTTGTCATGAAAGTGTCGTTAAATAATGTCTTCCATAGAATCCAAATAGAGTGGTCCTCCATTTGATCCTCATTATGGATAATATGTGAATTGTGTGGAGTCATGCAGGAAAACTCAAATGGAAAAGAACACCTGTTCCTCCTGTTCTACTTATCATTGAGTGGAAAGCTCTCGCCCTGTTATACTGATGGGCTCGGTCTGTAATTTATCAGGAGAAAGAGTGTGAGTGGGCTTGGAAGTCACATCAACAAAATGAAGCTGATTCCTGGTATAGAAAACGATCCTTTTAAATGGCAGTGTTCTTTCAGAGGTTCTCTGTCTCTATAATCAGATGCAACATTAGCTGTGTTGACATGCATGCAAGTATAATTGAGTATTGCATTTGAGGTTAGGCCTGGGTTTGAGAGGTGTCTCAGACAGTTGCTAGCTGGATGAACCAAGGCAAGTAACTTCAATCATTCAGTCAACCAGCATTTAGTAAATGCTTTCTACATGTCAGCTACCATCCTAGGCTCTTCTTCTCAAAGGGCTTACCTTCTAACAGGGAAACAAGAAGTACTTATGAGTATGTAGTAACGTAAGTGCAAGATAATTCGGAGGGCTCTAGTATTGGAGGGATGGGCGCTTAGGAGATGTTCCCCAGAGTCTGGAAATGAAGTGTCTCGAGAGAGGAACAGTAAGAAGGCTGGTGTCACTGGATCACAGCATGATGGAGGAGACAAAGGTTGTAAGATGACTGGACTGGAAAGGGAGAGGAGGATCCAGTTGTGAAGGGCCAGAGGATTGGCCCATCGTAATGACAGAGGATTTTCTATTTGATGTTGGAGATGCAGGGGGAAGTGGAATATCAGCATCATGGGATTCTAATGTGTCATAAGAAATGATGCAGGGATTGATTTCAGAGAAACCTGAGAAAGACCTGTATGAGTGAAGTAGGCAGAGCCAGAAGAACAGTTTATATAGTAATAAAGACTTTAAGAACTGTGGTTAATGCACTAATCAGCTGCAACTCTAGGAAATCTATGGTGACACTGCCCACCTTCTTCCAGAGAAGTAAGATACACAATGAGATACACATTTTCAGACATGGCCAATATGGGAATTTATTTTGTTTGACTGTTCATATTTGTTATGGGGGGAGGGGTGGTGAAGGGAAAGAAAATAAGTACTGATTAGCTAGAAAAAGTGTATTGTGGGTTTTTTTTAATTTATCTATAGGTTTGTCTTAAAATAATGCTTCTTTAAAACCTATTTTTATTTTTCCCATTCTTTTAGGTATCCGTTACAGTACAGATGTTAGTGTGGATGAAGTCAAAGCCTTGGCATCTCTGATGACTTATAAATGTGCTGTGGTTGGTAAGAGAGCTTCCTTGTTTGTGGTAGGATGTTCTAAAAGTGCTCTAAGCTCTTAGACAGAAAAGTGGTGTCTGGATGCTGTTATTTTTATTTATTTTTTAAAATTAATGTATTTTTAGTTTTCAGTAATCACTTCTGTAGGCTTTTGAGTTTTAAATTTTCTCACCCTCCCTCCCTGTGATGGCATGCAATCTGATAGGCTCTACATAAGCTGAATGTTATTTTTACAAGATACTGTAGTAAGGAATTGAAACTAAATTGTCATTAGATGCATTATTAATTTTTGGAATTTTTAACTGGCTTTTGAGGCATATGTGTTTCCTTCTATTAGTATTTCTAAGAAAATACAGTTTTTTTAATGTGGGTAAACTTTTCATTTACTCCAGTAACTTATTTTCATGTATAATCTATCTTTACATAAAATCAAAACTTCCTGAAAGAATGCACTGCCTTTTAGTAGGACTGGATTAACTAATAACAAATTTGAATATGATAGAAATTCTGATGAAACAGGTAAGCCACAAAAAATTCTTACAGGCCTTATTGTATTAAAAAGTTAAAGTGATTTAAGGATAGCTTTGATAGGACATAATTGTTAATTATTAAGATTTAGGGGAAAGGTTGAATTTTGTATTCAAAATTTGAAAACATTTTTACTCAAAGTATTCAGTTTGTCTTTTCTTCCATGTTTTGCTTCAGATGTGCCATTTGGAGGAGCCAAAGCTGGTGTTAAAATCAATCCCAAGCAGTATTCAGTAAGTTCTACCTTTATGTGTATGTGGGAATTAGAATAATGTTCCCTCTGCCCTTCTTCTGTGTTGCTGTTTTCCCAGCTGATTTCCCCTTTCCCCAGAGGTGAGAGTAATGAACCCTATTGCTTAAAAGACAGATGGAAAAACAAGTAAATAAGTTACTCATTTGGTAAATTGCCATATGAAAAGTCACCTACTTGATGGAGCTATTGACCTTTCTTTGTACATTTCCTTGTAGATCCCTGTACATTTGGAAACCACTGTTTTCTTAAATAATTGTTGCTTACAGTGAATTAAACATTTTTTTGTTTGTTTTTTGATTTGATTTTGTTTTTTGTCTATCTCATCTCAGACACTATATAATGGGTTCAAGTCTTTTTGTATTGTTAGGTTTTATCATTTTAAAAAAATGAGTCTTTCAGTTCTGAGGCAACCACATAACTCATTGTATTTGGACTCCCTATGAATTCTAAGTTGTCTCCAAACCAATTCTGAATGTGCTAGATATTTTAAATATAATGATAGACATAACTCAGACAGTCCTTTGAGTGTGACCCCATTGTGAAGAGGTCTCTCAGTTAGCCTGTGATAAGCTGCCTAGAGATTGCAAGTGTGGCTAACCAGTGGGAAAAAAAAGGCCCACAGAGCTGTAAGACAGGGCCCTTTTGAGAGTGGCTGCTTTCAGTTGACTTAGCATATGTGAAGATCCTACCACTTTTGGTTAAATATATAACTGGGCCAAAAATATATCTGTTTCTTTATAGGATAATGAGTTGGAAAAGATCACAAGAAGGTTTACCATGGAACTAGCAAAAAAGGGCTTTATTGGTATGTATTATAATTATTCACTTTAATAATTTAGTCTGGTTACAGAAGCCAGGGCAGTGGTAGAATACTTGATTTCGTGGACCTAAGTGCCAGGAACCATACCATGGTTCTTCAGTGAGTGGGGAAGGGGGCTGAACAAACTGAATGAAAGAGTGATAGACTTCTCATACGGTGAAGAGATTTGTTAGCCACAGTGTCTTCCAATGAATGGTGAAGTAGGTGCCCTGAAGGTGATTGGATAGATGTATATCTGAAAGGAAATGAGGAGACATGATTCCTATGGGATGCATCAGAGCTACAATGTGTGGAGGGGAGTAGGAGAGATAGAACATTCAGTGGGTAGCAGCAGAGAGTGGGGCCAGATGGGTAGTAGGCCTAGGAAGCAGTATGTTGATGGTACCAGAGGACATCAAGAACTCTGCTGTGTCAAAATATGAACTACGCTTTCCTACTTCTGTGGGGCATATTTGTTCCCGGTGTGTGTGCCTTCCTCAAATATGGTTGGCCACATGTGTCCCACATAAGTTTATATTTCACACAGATGTTCTATGCATGTATACTCCCCAGTGAGGATGTGGCTATTTTGTGAGAGACTGAGCTCCACATTTATGGGTACCCAATAACTCTGATTTGTGTTGTTGATTTTTCCAGCTTTTTTAAAATTTTAATTAAACATGTCCATTCACTGAAAAAAAAAGAGTTTAGTCTGGCATTCATCTAAACTGGTACTGAGAGTTGTATTTTTTTCTGATAAATATGCATATACTTAGTTCCAAAGGGTGCTACTCTCCATGATATCCATTAACAGAATAGTTCTAGTTTGTTCCCAATCAGTCTGTGCAATTAGGATAGTAGAGAAATGGATCACAATTTTGTTTCATGAAGACATAAAAATGTATTCAATTAGAAAGCATTTATTCTGTCCTCAAGGAGCCTACATTCTAAAGAGCAAGACAGCATGTGCACATATCCTTATGTACGAAATATGTACAAATGAAAGCAAAGACCTTTTGTGAGAAGGGACATAGCCTTATGGTGGGTCAGGAAAGATCTTGTGGAGAAGGCAGCACTTAGCTAAGTTTTTGAGAATTTGAGGGATTCCAAGAGGCAGGGGTGAGAAGGGGGAGGGCCCCCAGGCATGGAGGCCAGCCAGTGTGAAGGCATGGAGTGACTTCATCCCAGAGTACATGGAGGCGAGGAATGTAGAAGACTTGAGATCCTAAAGTCACAGAGAGCTGTTGGAGGTCTGGAGAATGACCCTGAAGCTGTGAGCTCGGTTTTGGACATGTTGACTTTGAAGTGCCTATAGAATGTCATGTTCAAACTAGACAGTGGGCTATTGGCAACGTGACAAGCATGGAGCTCAGGAGAGAGGCTGGGACTGGACACCAGGAACTGGGAATGCTCTTTATAAAGAGAGCTAGTGAGGTCACCAAAAAAGGAGATAGAGAAAAAAGATTATAGTGAATTAGCAACTAATTACACACATTGTCTTTGTTGATGTGTTCAAAAAAAGGAGCTGTGGCTGTACCTTAAGGCATTATATGTGGTCTTATTCCTTTTAGAAATGATACTTGAATAGGATTTTTTAAAAAAATATTTTAAAAATTATAACCTTACTGTTCCTAGAGGCAAAGGAAAAAAACCTGGTGGCTTAAGATAGTTACTTGAAACTAGCCCTTGAGCCATCATTGACAGATTGGATGAAAAGTTGATCATCGTACTTCAAGCCCTGCGTCGAATGTCACTTAACCTTTCAGTGTCCGTGTTCTGTCAGACTGTCATTCTGCAGCCCAGGTACCCATCTGCATTGGCAGAGGGAGTTTTTTCACTGGAACTTCCCATGCTAGTCAGAGTCATAGGTCTAGTCGAAAAGAAGATGGGAGGTGGGCACAGGACAATCTAGGAGATCGTGGTGATAAGCCTCTGCTGGATGACTGTCTGGGCATTGTCCTGGCATTTGTTGGCTGGGTCAGACCTAAGGGCTATGTGCATCTGTCCCACCTAGCTGTGACCCTCTTTGTTTCTTCCTTATGACGTAGAGGTGACTCTGGGTGCTTCAAGCTTATGCCAGGGGCTCTGAGTATGGGCTCAGGAATAGACATTGGCATCTGAGGATCAGCCTTGTTTATCACTAGAGGCTTGTCTGACCATCAGTTTTTTGGCCAAAGCAATTTATTTATGTAAAGTGCTTTGCAAAGTTTAAAGCACTATATAAAAGTTATTATTTATGGAAATTTATAAGTCATGGAGTGATTTTAATCTGCATCAGTGACGGAAGTATCCATAGTGATGAAACCATGAAGTACTTCAAGAAGATAGAATTTTCTTTCCCCAGCCCTATTCCCTATTTCTGTTAGTGATAGTTTTGTCCTTCTAATCTCCCAAATTTGAAATCTCATCTTGATTAGAACTGAGTATGAGGTAATAGAGTTTCCAGTTTAGTCTGTTTCTACCATCTCTAGTATTTGTCCCCTTTTCACTTAAACTACCCCACTCTCCCCCAATCATTTCTCATCTGGACTATTAGCTTCCTACTAGTCATCCTGCCTCTGGTTTTTCCTCCTTTCAATCCAATTTTCACTTAACTGCTAAAGTGATCTTCTTGACACACTGATCAGACCATGTCACTTGGCAGACTGAAAACTCCCTGGCTTGTGATTGCTGAGGAATAAAATAGGAACTCCCTATCCTGGAATTGAAGGGCTTCCACAATCTGGCTCAACTTCACCTTTTCAGCCTTATTTCTTTCTAGACTGCTTTACCACACACTGCCTTTGAGCCAAACCAGACTACAAGCTGCTCCCTGATGGCAGAATCCTGTACTCTTCCCCCCGAGTATTTTCCTAGACTCTCTGCCATGCCTAGAATGTACACCTTTAGTGTCTCCACCTGTCAATCCCTCTTTCTTCAAGACTTCTGTCTGGTACCACATTTTCCATGAAACCTTCCATGTCTTGCACCCCCAGCTGAAAATGATCTTTTCCTCTTAGAATTTTCATAGAACACTTCATCCGTGTTTCTCTTTCGCTCTTTTCACATAGTTCTGCCTTGTATAATGCTTAATGCCATAGACCCCTTATAGACGGTAAGCCCCTTAAGGGCCAGGGTCTGTTTTTCTTCTTTGTCTCCCTATTGCGTTGTGGGTAGTAGGCACCTAACAGGAGTTGAACTGAACTAAAACACTTTTGCCTTGTCTACACAGGTAATAAAAATTTTTTATCCTTTAAAAAAAATTCTTTTAAGAGTAAAGAAATAAACTTCATTTTTCACATCAGGCATTAAATTTTAAGACTAGAAATACAATCTCTCCTTCCCCCTATCTTCTCCCTTTAAAAATAACAGTAATAAAAGATAGTAATGAATGTGAAATTGTTTACATTTGGAAACATGACTTATTTATGGAATAACTAAGGAAATAGTGCCATATTTTATTAGACCAATGGTGTATCCCTTTGACAGTGATAACAGGGAA
The DNA here is from genome assembly GCF_900497805.2 of Vombatus ursinus. Taxonomy (NCBI): domain Eukaryota; kingdom Metazoa; phylum Chordata; class Mammalia; order Diprotodontia; family Vombatidae; genus Vombatus; species Vombatus ursinus. The sequence goes on from NW_020940527.1 coordinate 23,045,645, forward strand.
TATTTTGTGGGAGTACATAATTGTCCTTGACAGCAAGCTTCAAAGGTAAGTACACCATATAAAAGTAGATGAACACCATATCTCTAGCTTCTTTAATAAGCATTATAAATTAATTTTTCTAGGTTCTTAGGCCTACTTGTACTTTCAGACTATACCACGTATGGTAAATAATAACCCCTATATTCTTAAAATTTGCTATAAAAGGTGATAATAGCAGTCTATCTTGGTTATAGAATACAGAATTTTGAAAATAGTTACTGGATAAACCATCCATAGGTTACCAGTTTTCAAAGAATAAGAGCACAATAAAAGTGTGCCTAAAACACTCTTAGACGTTGTATATTTTTCAATTATTTAGAAAAGTGTTTTATCATGCAGTACTTCAGAGTCACCCCCATGATTATCACTTAATATGTTAGTTGATTATATATTTGTAAGAAGGAAATAAATCATGAGAGTTGACAAAAAGGGGGGGAAATGTTTTTACCATATTTCTGTTAATTATTTACCCCAAAACTAATACTTTGAAGTTTCTAATAGTCTGAGATTTTTACCTTGATATACTTCAAGATTCTGTAAACTATTATTAATCCTTTTTCTTTTAATTTGTTGGCTTCTCCTTACATAGAAGTCTTCCCATCCATAGGTCATTTTAGTTGTCTTTTCTGGCCCTTCTCCAGTTAGCTTTCCTGAAGTACAATGTTTTTAAGAATGAATGAAAAAAGTATTATTAAGCCCATATTATATGCCAAGCAATGTGCTATGCACTAGTGATACAGGTAGAAGATAGAGGTCTGTAGTGGGTCAGTCTGCAGCTTAGAGTCATTTTTCAAAAATGTATTCTCTTTTAGCACTCAGATTACATTTTCCTGAAGAAATAACACTATGAATGGTTAAATTTTCAGCTGGTCTACACAATAGTCCAGATATGCAGCATAATTTTCACAGTGTAAAATTGAGAGAAATTAGGTTTTCTTTATACTTATTCTCATCTTACAAATTTTTTGTCCCTGTGGCAAGGGTTTATTTGAATAGCCAAAGTATTTAACACAGTCTCATTTTTACTCTCACAGCAACCTTGTGAAGTAGATGATGTGGATGGGCATTATAGCAGATATACAGATGGGGGGAGGGGGCTGCTGTGCTGCCAGAGAGTTAAGTGCATTGCTTGTGTTTGCATAGCTTTCTGGTAGGAGGGCTGGAGCTAGAATACCTTGACTGGTCCCATGTTCTTTCCACTATATCTACCATAAAAATCAACCTTGGGTTTGTTTTGTTTGCCTAATTGATCAGCAGCGCACAACGTATTTTTCCAAAAGAAATTTAAATACATTGCTAAATGCTTTATAAGAGATTTGGCTTTCTGTGTACAGTAAAACAGTAAGTTAAGTCGAGTCATGTGGACTGTTCAAACAAATTTTAGGCTAGATTGGCTTTTGTTATAAAGGGCTCTTGGTCTTCCTGTCACTAGCTCATGTTGATTTAGGGTTAAAAATTGATTGCATTGGCCTTTGTCGTTTGCAAACAGGACCTGGTGTTGATGTTCCTGCTCCTGACATGAGCACAGGTGAAAGAGAGATGTCTTGGATTGCAGATACCTATGCCAGTACCATAGGACATTATGTAAGTACCAGAGAAGGGATTGGTTTTAAATGGTTTCATTTTACTGGACGTCAAATTGTCTCTCTTAGAAAGCAATATGTTTTGGTGGATGTTCACAAATCTTCCTGTTCTGCTTTTTTTTTCTTTTTTTTAAGAGGAGAGTGGTCCCTGACACGTTTTATACCCTCAATGTAGGGGGAAAGAGATTTATTTGCTTGGTACTTCTTGTCTAGATTACAGTGCAGGCATGCCTTCCCATCTATAGAATTATTGTGCATCTATCTCCTCCAGAGGTACTCTGGAGGTCCCAGGTTATTCCCTAGGTGCCCAGTATACAACTGCCTTCCATCATCTCTTGCTCTCACCAATATGCCTTTCCTCCCTTTGCTGCTTCATGAGGCTGAAGTCATCATTGGTGATAGGTTGCACATGCAGACTGGTGAATGTTTTCCATCTCTTGCACTCTGGGTCTTCCACAGTTTGAGCTTTTCACAGCATGTAATGTTCTCTGATTTACCACCGTACAGCATTACTGGGAGAATTTTTTTTAAGCTGATCTGTGACTTCTTTGGTATAAGGAAGTTGCATTGAAAAGGTCCTTTCCGAATGCAAATTGACATCTTCTGGTCTAAGCGTTAACCAGGGCACTGAGAAGTTAGATGACTTGCCCCGGTTACTCAGCCAAGAAGGGTCATAGGCAGGTCTTGACCCCAGATCTCTTAATTCCCATTCTTCATGCCCTATGTGCCTCTCCTGGCATCAGAAATGTGGGGTTTTGTGTCAGGAAGCAGCTGGAGATAGTGGAAAATACCATCTACTGTAGCTAGTGAAGTCCTGCATGCTGTCTTTCTCCTGTCTTGTTTCTAGTTCCTGTTCGTCCTCACTCCCTGTCCAAGATACACGTGCTGATGGCCTAATTCAGAGGACTCATCCATTTGCTTCTATTAGCAAATCCTGTGTGTCTTTAATATATAAATGGAAGGAGGAAGGATATTAAAGCGAAGCTTTGTTTTACTCAGTAAAATTTTTGGGAAAGGGGGTAGGGGAAATAAATTCAGTAGTATCCTATATTTTCCATGTATTCCACTCACTTACAAGGTGTTAAAGAAATGAGAAAGTAAAGATAATCAATAATTATTGCTGGTTTTCAAATCACCTCTTTTAAAAAATAACTGCTTTGTTTTTTTGGGTTTTTTTTTTTGCTTTAGTATCTTCTCTTCTTTGCAATCTTGAACATGAGCCTCTTGGTACCTTCAGAATTACTGCCTCCAGCACCTCTTTGCTGGTTTAAGCCATTCTTCCTGACTTGTCATTTCTACTGGTGCTAAGTTCTTAGTCTAAATGTAGCAGTTCCACCATGGTTGATAATGGGTCATTCTGGAAATGCTGTTCAGATCTGTTCCAAGTTCTGTCTCTTTATTGACCTCTTTCCAGTTTCAGTTACAGATGTGCTTAGAGTAATCTAGCTCAGTTGCGTTTCACAGCAAACTCAATGCAGACTGATTTGGCAGTGAGAATGGCAGACCCACTCTCCCATGATGTTTTTACAAATAATTTTTGTTTTGCATAACATGTCTTCCTGTTCAGCAAGGAGATCAGGTATTTATGGAGTTTCTGGGTGCTTTTGTCAGCCTTGTTGTAGTGACTGGTTTAAGAAAAGGTGATAATCAAAATCAATGTCTTTACCCTTATTACTTAGTATTTTTGAACATCAGTAGTTTTTTGAAATAAGTCAAGGTGGATCTGTTATAATTCTGCGGTGTCTTTTCATGTTTACCTTTCTAATTTGTTGTTAATTTTGATTGCATGCATTCTGAAATGACTCACATCATTAATTTGTAATTTCCTGACTTAATAGTCAGTGTCTTTTTTTTGGTGAGTTTTCTTGCCAAGTCTTTGATTCTTTAAGAAAAGTGTTCATGTTGGTCAGGTTTGAATCTTCTCAGTGGTTTGCAAGCTTTTAGTCTCATTTCTTTGTACTGGATAATTTTCCAAATTTTTTTTCATGGTTTCCTTTCTCCCTTCCTCCCCCTCAACAATACCTACCTGCACTTTGATATATGGACTTCAGAGTACAATGCAGTGGAGGCAACAAAGCACAAGACGTATCTGGGGAGCAGTGAGAGGCATACACTGTCTGGAGCACACAACACATTGTGTTAGAGATAGTACAAGTAAGGCTGGAAGGAGTAGGTTTGAGACACTGGAAAACCTCAAATGCCAGGCTAAGGAATTCACATTTTATGCATTTGAAAAGGGTAGGGTTTGAAATCAGATACCATTTGGAAGTCGGGTTTCTTAGCCCAGATGTGAATCGATAAAGGCCAGGACGAGGCTGGTGGCAGCAGGAGGGGCCGATGCAGAAAACAAGTGAAAGCAGCTGCATTGTCTATCTTCCGGCCTCCAAAGGCTTTTTTACCCTGCTTTTATCAGGTCACCTCTCTTTTCCAGTTGGTCTGACAAGTGCTTTCATGCTCCCTCTTCTCAAATAGCCCTCATAGAGTTTGCTGCTGCCAGCTTAGGCAAGATGTTGGTATGCTTAGCACACACTGACAACAAAAGAGAGCTTTGGTGCAGTCATCCAAACATCTTGGTACTTGTAAACTGAGGTTCTCTTGTTGAAATAACATGAAAAAGAAATTCGGGCCTCAGGCAAGAATACTATTGTTTTAATTACTAATTGCAGCTCATGAAGCTAAGCCTAGCAGGTGCTCTTACAGGACAGCACTAAGACAGATTGTGTGGGTAGCAGGCCTTCATGGCGTACTTGAGTCCCTTGGTGGTGGTTGGTGAGGCTAGTGTCCAAGCTAGCCTGGCTCCTGCTTTCAGCTACTGCATTTGCAGGTTGGCATCACAAGTGGTGTGCTGCCCTGCACTCTTAAGAGAGGCTTTAATTATTCGTGAAAGATAGCTGTGGGAAAATGAATTCTATAAATCTCTGCTTTTATACAGTCGTTTGCCTGCTTGCATTTGCTTTAGAAACAGCTTTCTAAATCACTTCCTATGCTTTACCACCCACATTGCATTTGGAGCTTTGCCATCAGTAAATGAAAGCATACTGTTTAGTTACCAAAAGGTACTGCATTCCTGTGTACTAAAGGACTTTCAAAAAACAAAAACAAAAACTTAGCTCCTTCACTGGATAGAAATCTTAATTTCTTATACATGTCTATCTGAACACCAACTTTGCCCATCTTTTTGATCTTAGATTTTAAATGTTTGTGGTGATTGTTGATGTGTGAGCAGAGCTCTAGCTGCTTGAGTAAGATAAGAAATGGGGGAACTCTGTCTAACCTGTGTCTCGGAGCCAAGACATCTCAGTTCTAGTCTTGCCACTAATTCTATAACCTAGGATCTCTTGGGAAACCCCCCTATTGCACCTCTCAGAGGGAGACTCAGTACTTCCTAAAGTATCCTCTTCTGCTTTGGGACAACTCTTTAATGCTCTTTCCCCTACATAGAATTGAAGTCTCTCCCTCTCCCACTTCTGCTTATTGTTCTTACTTCTGCCCTTTGGCTCTCGGCAGAACAAGGATACTTGCTCATTCATATGGCAGCAGTCTCCCATCGGTGTAGCTGTTCTGCGGGCATCTCAACATGCCAAAACCAGAACGAGTCATCTTTCCTCCAAAAGCTGGCCCTCTTATTTCTGTGGAGATTGCCACCATCTTTCAGGCTCTGAGATTGGCAGCTTCGGGGTCACCCCCAACCCTTCACTGTCCTTCACCCTCTATGTCTAATCATTTGTAAAATCTTAGTTTCTACCTCCACAATACCTTGTGTATGTCCCCTTTTTTCTCTTTATTTAACTGCCACTTTCTTTATCCCCTCTTCCCCTTCAGCTTTCTACTTGGGCTCCCTGCCACAAGCCTCCTCTCCACTCTGCCCATCTTCAGCTACCAAAGTATAGGTCACTCCTGCTCAGTGGTGCCCCACTGGCTCTAAAATCACATGGGGGCCCTGTATAATTTGGGCCTCAACATCCAGCACTATCATGTTCCTTCCCTTCTTCCAGTTTATGGCTTTCTTCCTGTTCCTTGTTTTTTCACTGCTTACTCATTTCTCATAGTAAAATGAGGGGCTCTTCTCCTTTTTATTCAAGGAGTCTCAGGAGTCATTGAGCAGTTAGTGATTTTGAGTTTTTCTAGAACATTTAATGTCTTGAGTTATCTCATGTATTCTTCATGCCCTTCCTCTCACACGATCCCCTCCCTTCTCCCTGAATCCTTGAGTTCTGCCCAGTGTCATGAAAGTATCTCCTCCATGCTAAAGGTGCTATGGAACGTGAAAGCACTCTGACAACAGCAGAAATGTGCCATACAAGTGCACATCACTTTTATATGTTACGACTTGCTGTAATGGAAAATCTTATCTTTAAAAAATCCCCCCCAAAGTTTCATTTCTAGAAATCCTGTGGTGAGATCCTGCAAACCCTCTGCAAACAGTAAAACAGTCTACCAGTTGGTATGGAGGAAAAAGTCATGTCCTCATCTGGGGGGAAAAGGAAATAGCTTTTACTTTCAGATTGACTGTGGATGACTTCCAAGTTTAGTAACCAGCCATGGAGATTAGTAATGCTAAGGATCTCAAGCTTGAATGAACTGCTACAGGAAAGTAAAGTTTTTTTCCTTTATTTGACATTTAGTGTGAAATCTTAGTAACCTTAATCCAATGTAAGATAACAAATTAGATATTTCAGAGACATAACAACTCTTATTTTTTTGGTTGAGGTTGAAGTATCCAGTTAGAGTATTAATTGAGCTGCTGTGATCAGAGCACTTTTCTTCTTTTTTTGGGTCTCCTTTAGTGAACTGTTGACTCATTTTTCATGATTTTCTTGCATTACTCTCATTTCTCTTCCCAATTTTTCCTTTACTTCTCTTCCTTGATTTTCAGAATCCTTTTTGAGCTCTTCCATGACCTGAGATCAATTCATATTTTTCTTGGAGGCTTTGACTTTGTTGTCTTCTGGTTGTATATTTTCATCTTCCTTGTCACCAGAGTAAGATTCTATAGTCTTGAGTTTTTCTGCTGCTTGCTCATCTTCCCAGCCAATTACTTGACTTTTAAACTTTTTGTTAAGGTAGGCTCTGCTTCCAGTGTGGAGGATGTACTGTCCCAAGCTTCAGGGCTTTGTGCAGCTGTTTTCAGAAGTACTTCTAGGTTCCTGTAAATTTTCAGTTCTTCCAAGGAGAGGTGTTTGTTTACTCCTCTCCTGGCCTGTGCTCTGGTCTGTGAGTGACCACAAGCTCTGCTATGCCAATGCTCCTCCTTGCCCGAGGACTGCCACCCAGATCCAAGTATGGACAAAGCAAGAGTGCCAGCAAAGAGATCCCTGTAAATCTTCTGATCAGTTTGATCCCCTTCCTATCTATGGGCTGAGAGCTCTGGAAGCAGCTGCACTGCGTTCTCTTTCAGGACAGACCTTTACCATTGACCTGGGCTGAGAAGTCTGTAAACCGCCACAGGTGCCTGTGATTCAGTACCCTGAGGCCTGCCCCAGGTTTTCTGGGGCCCATCCTTGCCAGCATGGCCCACACCCAACGCTTCTCCCAGCCCGGTGCAACAGACCTTTCCCATAGCCATTCAGGTTGTCTTGGGCTGGAAATTTGTTTCACTCTCTTTTTGTGGATTCAGCTGTTCTCGAATTTGTTTAGAGTCATTTTTTAATAGGTGTTTGCAGGGGTTTGGGGGAGAGCTGAGGTGAGTTCCTGCTTTTACTCTGCCATCTTGGTCCAGAGCACTTTTCTAATAGGGATTCTAAAGAACAGTACCACCAGGACTTGTCCTTGAAACACTTACCTGTCAACTTGGAGAGAAGATGTAGATAAGACAGTTTTTGTACCAAGTCTCTTGTGTCTTACATGTAGAAATTATATACTATGACTGTACAAAGTGTTATAGGAATGGGAAAATAAAGATAAGGTCAGAGTGGAAAGGGGTTAGGCTGGGAATGTAGAGGGATGGGCAGTGACATTAATAATGCCCTGAAGACAGGGCTTCTTGTGGGTTGGGCTCTTCCAGCTTTGTGAGTGGTGGTTAGTAAATCCTTGCTGAATGCGCAAAGGAAAGGAGTCCACAGTTTGGTTGATTAGCCATGTAATAAGGTTTTGGATTTTTGGTTAAAAGAATTGTTACCTCCATCAGGTATCACTGGGCTGCTTCCCTTAAAGAGCAAAAAGAACCAGAACTGGGGTGAGGTGAGCTAATGAAATAAACTTGTCACACTTAATATTCATTTAGCTGTATCTTTAGATAGTGTGGCCTCTTCCTCTGGTGTGTCTTTAGATGTTGAGGCTGGTAAACGGGGCCACTTCTGCTCCTTGAGGAGCAGCCAAAGAGCCTGCCTTAGTTCTCTGCTTTTTGTCTCTCTTTCTGTAGCTATAGATTTTCATATACCCATTTTATCAACTCTAGGATCAGTTTTAAAATAACTTCTAAAAAGTGTCTTCTAAAGGACCCATTAACTGTTGAATGATGTTCTAATGAAATGTGCCTTGCTCTGAAGGCTGTCAGAGTATCTGGGCCCCATGACATTGCAGAGGAACAGCAGGTTAATTGTATGCTTAGCATACCATGCACCGAGGTGCTCAGCCCTCCACTTGTCACTTTAAATAAAAAGAAGACAAGCTTAGCTCAGGAGTTGATGGAATGACTTTGAAAGCTGGGATTTCCTTGAACAACTTCTCTTCCCACCCTGTCTACCTCCCAATAGCTGTGGAAATGATCCCAAGAAAAACCATTTCGAATTACCAAAACATTACATGTTAGGCTTTACTTTGGTTAGAATACAAAGTTTAGATCTACCATAAGTAGAACTGTTCCATTTGGTTCCCATATGTGTGCCTAAGTGCTTTGACTCTAATATACTATGTATCATATCTAACACCTGACTCACTGTCCCTCCTCATGTACTCAGCTCATTGGCCTCTGCCTTTAGACTAGAGATATCAGTTGATGTTTCTTCAAACAGTCTGACTTTCCAGTTCCGCAGTCACCCCAACCCTAACCCTAGATTGTTTCACCATCTACTTCTTCCACCTCTGCTCACAGGCGACTGAACGGAGCTAGAGGAAGTCAACCCAACTGTATTAACTGGGTCAAAATGCAACCCTATTTTACTTAATCTCAGGTATATATAATCACTGTAACAAATGTTTTTTTTAACTTCTTTTTCCTTCTTCTTCCAGCTTTTGAAGGGGGTACCCTGTTCTTTACCAAGGCCAGCTCTTGTACTTGTACCCTTGATGCCATCTCCTACAGTGGAATTCCCCTGTGATCAGCCCCTCCCTAATCTTCCAATCTGTCCTTGTCTCCTGCTGTGTTCCATGCTGCCTACAAACATGCCCTCCTTTAAAAAACTTTCACTTGATCATAACATCCCTCAAGCTATCTTCATATTTCGTGTTTCTCAATACTCATTCTTTAAAAAACAAAACAACAATAACTCTATCTCTTATTACCTTCATTTCCTCTCCTTCCTCACTTCCCTGCTCCTTTCATTCTGGCTTCCAACACTCACTACTAAACTGAAATTAATTTTTCCATCATTACCAGTCATCTCTTTGTTGCCACATCCAACATGACCTTTTTCTCAAAACTCATTCTTCACCTTTCTGTGGCATTTGACATTGTTGACCACTCTGTCCTTTGGATACTGTTTCCGACCTGTCTGAACACTTCTCAGTCTCCTTTCTGCATCATCATCCATATCACACTCTTTAATTGTGGGAGTAACCCGAAGCTCTGTCCTGGGGCTCTCTTTTATTTCTACACTCTTTCAGTGACCTTATAACTTCGATGGGTTCACTTATTTTTAGGCAGTTGACTCCCACATCTCTGTTGAATATAAATTTGTCTTTGTATCCCCCACACTTGGTGCCCTCAGAGATGTTTTGTGATTGATACATATTCAATTAAGCTTTAATTTTCTTATAGGATATTAATGCACATGCCTGTGTGACTGGCAAGCCCATTAGTCAAGGTGGTATCCATGGGCGTATCTCTGCCACTGGTCGTGGTGTCTTCCATGGAATTGAAAACTTCATCAATGAGGCTTCTTACATGAGTCTTTTGGGAATGACTCCAGGATTTGCAGATAAAACATTTGTTGTTCAGGTAATTATTTTTATTTCTTTTAAAGTTAGTTAAATAAACATTGGAAATATTTGTTTTAAAATGTTTTCAGAAACTTTACTTTTCATCCAAAGTAGATAATACTGCAAAATTTTGCCATATAAAACAATTCAACTGGGATTAATGAAAAGAAATATTTTTTATATACTGTAATAGTTTAAAGCCAGTGATTCTAATGCTAGGTGTATACTTTTTTGATATGAACTGAGGGACACACTTTCTTCAGTGGTAAGGACTGGTTTAGAGGTCTTTGCTGTTTGTGGAATGTTCCCACTCTCCTCTTCCTATGCTTCAACCCAAACTTTGTATCCAAAAATAACAAGAACCTTTTAAGCAAGAGTCTAAAAAGTTTACTGAATAATGAGATTGAGCAAATGAGAAATAATTCATTATAAAATAGTGATAAATCTCTAATGGTGTTTTTATGTTTTTTATTGGAGCATCAGGGGCCTAATCATAACCATTGTTACTCCTTCAGCCAGAGAATAATTGTTATATCTGGAATAATGAGAATAATACGGCCTAATAATTACACATTGTCCTCTTGGTTGCGTAATAAGCAGAAAAATGTTCACCACATCCTCTTATTAGAGGAAGCACACATTATTAATTTGATTATCTAGAGTGAATCCATGGGGTCATTATGGTGAAGGGAGCTATACAGGGCCTGCTCTGAAGGGAGCCCTTTAGTCACACTCAGACCTTGCCCTTAAAGGGGTTTCTGGCCAGGAGGTACACAGCCTAGCAGGGGCCACACATTCTGTAAAACAGTACATTTCTTTTAAACTTTGGAACAAGAAAGATTTTACTCTTCTCTCTTTTCTCCGCCTCCAACTTTATGAGTGTGTGTGTAGATTTTACTTGATTTTAGTTTATAGCTTACTTTATACAAGTCATAAGGAAAACCCTTTTCTTTACACTGGAGTCACCTAGATTTGACACCCACTAACTGTAACAGGGCAAACCATTCAGCGTCTCTGCTTCCTTTTTTTTTTTTTTTTTTTTTTTAATTTTTTTTTTTTAGGCAGTTGGGGTTAAGTAACTTGCCCAGGGTCACACGGCTAATAAGTGTCAAGTGTTTGGTCTGAGGCTGGATTTGAACCAGAGTTCAAAATCCTCCTGACTTCAGTGCCGGTGCTCTATCCACTGCGCCACTTAGCTGCCCCCTGTCTTCCATTTTCTTCATCTCAACAATGGAGATATATCCGTGATAGTTATGAGGTGGCTGTAAGGATCAAATGAGCTAAAATCCTTGTTATTTTCGGGGAAGAGCACTGGAGTTGAAGTGAGAAGGTGACTGTGGGCCAGTCCTTTTACTAGTATTTTCATCTGAATGATGACGCGGTGAGACTATGTTCTCAGAAGCCAAAAAGGGAGTACCTAAATCTTCTCTTGTATTCCAAAGACCCTAAGTGGTCAGACTTTATTTATATTCAACAGGTGACTTACCCTTTAGGTAGGAGCCAAATCCTATGTTGTCATAGTTATTGGCAGTGGCATTGAGACATGCCTCTAAAAGGAGGGTGTATCTTGGCAAAATAAGCTCTCCAGCTGGAAATGAGTTTGCATTATGGTATTAGGTGAACATACAACAGGGCTGTGAGTTGAAGGAGTTGTCATGCAATCTCAGTCATGATGTAAACTGGCTCTGCCTCTGGGCAGGTGACCACACGGTTTCCTCAGGCTCATTCTAAGGCAGTGCTGCATAAATGCCTATGCATAGATGTATGTGTGTGTCACACGCTGTTCCTTCTTCACAGGGATTTGGTAACGTAGGCCTTCATTCGATGAGATACTTACATCGTTTTGGTGCTAAATGTGTTGGTGTTAGTGAATATGAGGGCGGCATATGGAATCCAGATGGCATTGACCCCAAGGAGCTAGAGGATTATAAATTGGTATGTCACCCTTGGGAATGATCTGTAAAGTCTCTGAAAGAATTTTCTGTCTCCATGTACATTTACTGTGGTTACTTTTACAGGAATTAGTTTTACTTATAATGTCCTTTACAGAAATTAGTTTTACTTATAATTCCCTTTACTGGTGTTTACTACTTATAAAGAAAGGCTCAAACATTTATCATTGCATATAGAATCATTCTTATCTTGTTGGGGGTGAGTGGTGGCCCTTTAAGTTAATTATGGCATGGTAGAATTCTAATGCAACCGTTTCTTCTGTTTTTTCAACAACAGCAACATGGAACAATTATTGGCTTCCCTAAGGCAAAGCCATTTGAGGGAAACATTTTGGAAGCAGAATGTGACATACTTATTCCTGCTGCCAGTGAGAAACAGTTGACTAAGTCCAATGCACCCAGAGTCAAAGCAAAGGTGAGACTGTATATAGAAAGGTTCAATTGTATCTCTGTCCCACCCTTCCCCCCCCCAACTGCATCTTTTCAGCAGGAGGAAATTAGTTGTAGGTGTGGAATACTGCAGTCTACTCTCAGGTTCACTTGATGTTTGATTCATTTGGTTAAGCTGCTTTTTCCCCCTCCTTTTTTGTTGTTTGCTATAAAGGATAACTCTGGATTGGCACAGGAAGGGGTATATTTATAAGTTGATGACATAAAAACAAAAGATGAATTATAGTTTTTAAAGGAAAGAAAATCCCATATTGACCTCCTACTTCCCTTCCTTCCCTGCCTTCTCCCCTTCCCCCAAAAAAGGAAAGAAATCTTCAATTAGATATTATTAACATGGACTAAAGTTATTAATGGTTTCATGAAAGATTACATTTAGATTTTCTCAACAAAGCATTGTATGAATGGTCATCTTAACACTATTATTAAGGGTCTCTTCTTTGAAAGATAAGAATGTTGAAGGGGGTCTTGCAAGAGGCAACCTTGAAAGGGTACCCTATTATTTTAATTTTTAGTCATTTAAAAGAATAGTAGGAGCTGAATAAAGCTGCTCCCGTCTTTGGTAGAATGTATTTGTATGACCGTTGCCCTGTGACTCTCCTTTTTAGATCATTGCTGAAGGTGCCAATGGACCCACAACCCCAGAGGCTGACAAGATCTTCTTGGAGAGGAATATTCTGGTTGTGCCTGTAAGTTGTTGTCATCATGGTCTCCTTGTTGTCATTGTTTCTAATGGATCCTAACACTTTTACAGGTAGTGGGGATTGTCATGTCATGATTTGCACAAGAAGTTGGTAGGATCATGATTAGCAGAAACTTTTCTTTTAACTTTTAAAACTCTAGCTTAAGGTTATTAGAAATTGTCATGGATTGTCAAGCTAGGTTACATTTTCCCTCAGTTTCTTCAACTGTAAAATGAAGGCGCTCAAGGACTGACTAGATGCTCTGAGGCCCCGGCACCATCTGACGTAATCCCATTGCTTCCATGCTTAGAACCAGGATCTGAGAAGGCACTTTAATGTGGTTCTCTGGTGGTGGGGGACAGAAGCTGTATTCTGTAACAATGTTTCAGTGGACCAGTGAGAAGAAAAGTCCTCTCCCATAAGGCTAGAAAACATCTACACCTGCTGACTATAGGAGAAAGGCTTGAAAGAGTTTACATTGTCAGATCTTACAAAGGGTGATTCCCCTTCGGTATTGGAATTCTAACGTCATCTGTCCATGTTCATTATGACGGTTCTGCATGCACAGATGAATTGCTGATATTTCATTTGTGATATATTTTTGTGTCTAGGATCTCTTCTTGAATGCTGGAGGTGTGACAGTGTCCTACTTTGAATGGCTGAAAAATCTCAACCACGTCAGCTACGGCCGTTTGACATTCAAATACGAAAGGGATTCTAACTATCACCTGCTCAGTAAGTGCTGAGAAGTCTTAGGGCCAGTGAGAGGATCATTAGAATACTAATTGAGATTGTCTTTGGGCTTTTCACACTTTTCATAAAGCTGGAGAAATTTAATTTGAGAAGAAAAAGTAAATAAGAGTAGAAGAGTTTACTTTGACACAGACCTGTGAGAAGGGAGGCTGGATAGATGATGTTAAATACATGTTATTTTCGGCTGTGGAAGGGCACTGCCTAAGGGACATCTGGCACCCAGCTGTGTTTAAAGTCATGGCCGAGGGTTTTGAGAATAAAATGACACCAGCTGTCCCTGGAACAGAACTGGGCCGCTGGCTTGGGCCTTTCCTTGTTTTCAGCCAATGCCAGAATTAATTGTGGAGATTTCATCTTTGATGAAGAACAACGTTGGCCCTGAAGGTGGTTCTGAGAATAGGGATTTGCTGTCACATCTGAAGTTTGGGTGAAAATTTTTATTTGCACCTGTTTCCGTTGACCCTTCCCACTTGGCATTTTCTCTTTAACAAGCTACACTTGTTAAGATACCCTTAGTGTAATGGTTATTATGGAAACAAAACAATAATCTAAGTTCACATTTGAGTAGAAACTTTGACAATGTTAAAAGTCTCCTTTCTAACACAACGTTTAGTGGGATAGATGGAAGAGCAGGACATGATCATCATATGTTTAAGAACTTTGAATTTCCATGTTGATTTTTAATTATGTCATTGTCCATTTTTCTCCCATTTCTCTCTAATCTTATTTATTCTTGACTTCCTTTTTCCCCCCAGTGTCTGTTCAAGAAAGTTTAGAAAGAAAGTTTGGCAAGCATGGCGGTACTATTCCAGTTGTACCCACAGCAGAATTCCAGGACAGGATATCGGTGAGTAACTTTAGCAGGATCATCTTTTTTGCATTGATTATTCTTGGTACTCAGGCCCAGTAAATTGGAATTGATTTGAAGTTTTGTGTTCTACAATAATTGAGGTGCTAATAGCTTTGATATGCTCGGACATTTTACACCTTCTACCTGAGTACATTCTAAATGTGGAGTGAGCCTTCTAGTCCCATGTGTCTGATGGCTGATAATAGTAAAAGAAGTTAATGTGTTTATTATGTATCTTAATAGGATTATGAATGGTCTTTGTACAAACAAAATAGATTCCATTTTTAACTTTCTAAAATGAAAAAAAATTTAACATCTACTGTGTTCTGTTAGCTCAATACTTGCAGTATTTGCTCATATGTTTGGCTAGGGACTGAACCTGTGATGTCATTGGTCTAGCAGACTCTTGAGTGAAGGAGTTCCCCTCCACCTGTGCAGGTCGGCAGGCACCTTCTTGGCCCCTTCTGGTATTAGAGTTGCCTAGAGCACTGAGGGTAGGTGACTTGCCCAGGGTCACACAACCACTGGGTGTGAGAGCCAGGACTGAGCTCTTCCAGGCAGGTCTTCCTGGCTTCTGAGGCCAGCTGCATTGGCTCTTCAGCACTGCCTCCTGTTGCTCATGTTAATTACTGAAATCAAAAAGGACGTTTTCACAATTTATCACCTCAGTCTAGTTGAAAGTCCCTATAGCAAATAGCACTGGTGTGTACTATTAAAACTGAGGAATGAAAAGTGCCCTTTAGTAGTGGTCTGCTTTTTCTCAAATGAAAAAGAGTGGAGAAAGGTTTTTATCCTCCACATAGTATGATTAAACTGTCAAGGAATATTTTTTTCTGTACAAAATATTGACCAAAAGTTAACTTTTGGTAGCATGAGATCCATGACCAGAATATACCATTTTCCCTTCTGACATTGCACAAGAATAGCTCAGGTTTTCTACGAAAACAAACAGGGCTGGATCTGATCTAATCTGAGTACATAGTTCTGTCTTGACCATGTGGTTCCTGAGCTGTATCTGTTCAGTGCCTTTAATATCAAGACTGCTAAAGGCAGTCTTTCTTCAATTTAAAAAAATGGAGAATTCTTAAACTGGAAACTATTTTGGATTATTTATATGATCATAGCAAATTACTTTACCCTGTGTGTGTGCTGCTTCCCCCCCACCTGAATATTTCAGTCTCCCAATGTGGTTGGACTGTCTGACTGTAAGAGGCACCTGGAACCTAATAACAGCCTTTCCTGTGGTCAGAGAGCCTGAGTGGAACCTCACTGAACCTGATGTCATGAGGCGGTGGGAGAAGTCCCCCTCCTCCCACTTGCCCCAAACCGTGTATCCAGAAAGTCTGCTTCTGAACCTCAGTTCTCTCACCTATGAACTAAGGCTAAGTTACTCTCCCCCCATAATTCATTTATTTCCATGTCATATAGTGAGGCATGCCTTCATTCACCACATGCTTCTCTTGAATGATGGCCCTATTTAAAGGGACATTTGGACAGAATATAGATGTCACAGCTCCTTTATAATGGGGTTTTCCTATTCCTATTGATAGTTGTGGAGATGGCCTGCAGGCATGAGGAGCCTTCTTCTAAAAATCACATTACAAAAATGTTTATAAAGATCCACCTGACTTTTGCAGAAATACTTGTGAGTGCCCAAATTTCAGTCATGACTATTCCTTCTCTGTTTTCCCACCATAGGCATATTCATTTGATTAAAAACATATGCTTGTACGGCAGTTTTAAAATTAGGTATACTCATAACCAAGTGTTGAGTCTTTCTAATGTATTTATAGGTGTCAATTTTTAGTTGGCAGTGGGGAAATAAAAGGGGACAGCAAAAGAATGTTTTGTTAAATTCATTTTCTGTCTTTGCAGGGAGCGTCTGAGAAGGACATTGTACACTCCGGGTTAGCATATACGATGGAGCGTTCTGCCCGGGTATGTAAGCAGAAATAATATTGTTTTGTTTTCTGCCAGTCATATCAGAGGTAGCTCAAAAGTGTCATTTTTCTTGAACTTTAATAATATCAGTTTTAGCTTCTACTAAGTACAGGTCCTACAGATTTTCCAGCATTATACCAAAGAGTCTTTCTAAACTCACCTTAGTGCATGTGTGCACAGTACACACAACACACACACACACACACACACACACACACACAGTCTTGCTTGAAATTGTGCCTTTAGATCCTATATCACTTAACCCTGAAATGTTAGTGCCATTCATTAGGGAATTATCTTGGGCATTAAAATGATTTTGTTCTAGAACCAGGGCACATGTACCAGATATAGAAGAAACTGGCCACAACCTCCAGATGTTGAGGATTCTAGATTCCCAGTTCTGTTTAAAGTCCTGATGCTTATAGGCAAAGAAGATTGAAACATGAGGAAACTTATCTGTCTTAAATATGTGAATGTCACATTAGTTCTCGGGGGAAGGGTGGGGAGTAGCATTTGTCTACCTTGAGTCATAGGCTTCTGTTTATGAATTTGTTTGTTTTTGTTTTCTGTTTTCTCTTTTTTGATCTTAATGAAAATATCCAAAATGCCTACTGGGGCCCCTTACACATGGTAAAAATATTTGCAGGAACATCTCAAAGTCTGACTTTCATAGAATTTAGTTATTTGCATTATGGGGCAGCTCAGTGCTGTAGGGGCTAGGATGCTGAGTCTGGAGTCAGGAAGACTCATCTCTCCTGAGTTCAAATCTGGCCTCAGATACTTCCTAGCCGTATGTCCCTGGACAAGTCACTTATCCCTGTTTGCCTCAGCTTTCTCATCTGTAAAATGAGCTGGAGAAGGAAATGGCAAACCACTCCCATTATCTTTGCCAACAAAACCGTAAATGGGTCATGAAGACTGAACAGCAACATTATCAATAGATAAACACATAGGTTATAATCATTTTAATCACAACTTTTTTTTAACTTCAATAAATAAGACTGGTTCTGTTAAGCTGTTGCATTAATCAAGGTTGGATAGCCACAGCCTGTTGTATGTCTTATTTGCTAATTATGGGGGCTTTTTAAGCATAGATGGCCAAGTTGCTTACTTTGACATATTTTCCACTCTACATTTCAGCAAATTATGCGCACTGCCATGAAGTATAACCTGGGGCTGGACTTGAGAACTGCTGCTTATGTCAACGCGATCGAGAAAATCTTCAAAGTGTATAATGAAGCCGGTTTGACCATCACATAAGCGAGTTAGCAGTGCTCCTGTCTTGGCATTCTCTCTTCACCACCTCCTCCTGTTCTACATCCTCTTCCAGCCTATGACAAGTTTACATGTAACCACAGAAATATCTTTTCCCTCATGATTTACTGTAGTGGACACTTCTCAACCAGTTTCAGTCCAAATTAGTCTTTAATTTTTTTTTAAACTCAGATTCATGGGTCTAACGATAACTAGTTTGCTCAGTTGAGGGCCATATGGTGTGTTTTGCTACTCGGTGAAATGCCTTCTCTCTATGGGCATACCACCTGCTCCTGAGGCTGCCTCCCTACCTCAGGAGTCATCTGCTACAGCAGGCGAACGTCCGGTGGCTCATATTAGCAGTCAGCTCCCTCACTCCCTCACTGCTCATTGCAGTTTTGGTGAATGCTGTGACCTGCCTGAGACTTTCCAGGGGGCTTTATTATGACTAAGATGGCTGTCCTGCAGGGAGTTAGATTGTTACTTTACATCAGCAAAATACCTCCATCTGACTTGTTGCAGAATTATAGACTTTTTCATTAGTCAACGTTTTCCCTTTTTAAGAAAAAAACAGAAAACAAAACCATGCTGCTGTAATAGAATTGCCTTTAATCATTTATCAAACCTAACCTTGACTCAAGCAGTGAGATGCCTATAAATGTGGATGAAAGAAGCTAGTATTTTTATAACCTGAAAAGAACAGTATCATTTATAGTTTATCAACTGTGTACAGTTATCCAGCAGAAACTAAAATCCAGTTCATAATAGTCAAGTTCTCCTCTTTGTAACTCAACTGATGAATGGGGCTTGTTTTTCTTTTAACATTTAAAAATATTCTGAACTTTGCTAAATATAATCCTGACATATACTCCGACGAATTTAGTAACCTCTTAATCATAATAAAAATGAGGTGGGGTTTTTGGTTTGTTTTGCTTTGAGATCTGATCAGATCTCAGATTGCTAGGTATTATGGTGCCTCGTTGAAAAATGAATTAAAATATGAAGTCTAACCAGAAACAATTTTGGCCTTGTCATTTGGACCCTAGCTGGCTGCTATATTGGCCAATGACTTTAGTCTCTGGAAGTCTTTGTATTTTCTCTTTATTTAGAGACCTCACATTCTGAATATAATCAAGCCCAACAAAGTGGCCCTTGACACAAAATTGGATCAGATCTGGTGGTTTTATTTTGTTTTTGGACAAGTTCACTTCTTGGGGTTATTTGGGGAAGCGTTTTGTCTAGAGTCCCAGTGAAGTGCCAGATATTATTTATATAGTGAAAGAATTCTCCGTCTCCCCCCTTTTTTTAACAGAAAAAAAAAATCACAAATTTCATGGTTTTTTTTTTCTAACTACTTTGTAACTGTATGACTTAACAGGTTGATAAAAGCAGTTATTAAAAGTTCGTCTTTTTCAAACCTATTGTTTCTTGTTTTTTTAAAATTTCTTATCTAATTGTGTATTTCAGTATATTCAGATGATATATTTTCATCCTGAGGCCAACTCAGTGTTTTGTGAGGCCCTTCCTGGAACCCTGTAGTTGTGAGAAGGCCCAGCCTCACTTCTCCCTCTTCAATACTGGCTCATCCTCTTGGGCTTCCCTCCTTCCACCTGAGCTGCTTCCTTTCCCCTCCTCCCTCTCTGACCTCATTCTTCAACGATTAGCATAGTTCGCTCCATCAAACACTCTCGTCCGGCAATTCTGAAACCCTGGCTATCATTGTACAAAAGCGATTCCCCATCCCCCTCTCTATTGTTCACAGTCCCAGCAACATCCCACTTTCTTTTTTTTTTCCTTTTTCTTATTTTTTGCTTTTTGGTGAGGCAGTTGGAGTTAAGTGACTTGCCTAGGGTCACACAGCTAGAAAGTGTCACGTGTCTTGAGGTCCGATTTGAGCTCAGGTCCTCCTGACTCCAAGGGCAGAGCTGTATCCACTACACCACCTAGCTGCCCCTAACATCCTATTTTCTGATCTACCCAACCCTTCCACTGTACTCTCTGGAATTCTCATCTTGAGGAAGGGCCCAGAGCAGCCATCGTTCCTCCAGACTTGGCCTCCATGCTTGAGTACCTTCACACACACACACACACATACCCGTATATCAGCTCACTTTTATATGTCATCTTCCCTCATTAGAGTGTAAATTCATTGATAGCAGGGATCGTCTTCCTTTTTGCTGGCCTTGGCACACATAGCAAGAGGTAAATAAATACTTGTTTATTTGACGTGTGCTCACTGAGACCAGACTTCCCAATAATGACATGTCCTCCTGGGCTGCCGTTTCTAGCAGTATTTACACTTTCCCTCAGACCCTTCCAGTCAGTGAGTGGTGAGGGAGTCATACTCCTTACCTTGCTTTTGCTACCTCTAGCACTCCCTGTACTACCATTCCTCCTTTCAGATTCATTCAACCCAAATATATCACCCAATTGAGATTCTAGTATCTTATTATCTACTGACACTTTTATGTTTGTTAGTGCCTGGTTCATAGTTATTCTTTCTGCCTTCATAATAGGAGACTTCTACAATGTTGACACTCGCTCAGATACCCTAACTTCACAGTTCCTTGACTTTTCTCATTTCCCATGACCTATTTCTCCACCCCACCCCAGCTACACACTAAGATGGTCATACCTTACTTGGATGCTCCACTTCCATATTCATGAACTTTGAAATTCCTTTATCAGATTTTTAAAATGATAACCCTTCATTCCATCTTTTCTTCTGTCTTATGGCCCCTAAGTCTTCTTCTTCATCTCCATTGTGACCTCAAGTCCCTCAACTCTGTTTTTTCTCACTGCTCTGGCTATGTTCTTGTCCCTTCCCCATCTTGACCCATTGGCAAAGCAGTTGAACTCTCCTCCGCTGTTTTCTTTCAAGTCACCTGCCTCCTTACCCTATCAAAGTATCAAAGATCTTGCCCTGGCAAGCTCCATCCTTGGATTACTCCCACAATCTGTTACCTTTCCTCCTATTCAGAAGAGAAGTGGGAGAAAATTACAAAACCATGATTGGGTGTACAATAGATTTATATTCACTTAATTCCAATTAAGCCCTCACTGCAGCAAAGCACTCCTTGGCTCCACCTGCCTCCATCCTATCAATCATCCTCATCCCCATATCTCAGATGCTTTCATTATCTCCACCCCTGTCTCCCATAATGAAGTAGCCCTTCTTGGCAAGGCAAACTCCTACATGCCCAAATGATCCCATTGCATCCCATCTTCTCAAACAGATTGCTCCTTCTATCATCCCATTCCCCACTAATCTTCCATTTCTCCCTGACTGAGGCTCCCAGGCTGCTTTCATGCTACTGACAACTATGCCCATGTCTCCCCCATCATTTGATCCAACCATCCCTGCTTGTTCTCATGCTGTATGCTCCCTTTCAGTGTAAACTTGAAGACTCAACAATCAGGTCTGTGCAGCTCTTTCCTCTCCTCTTCCTAACTGCAGTCTAGCTTTGGATCATATCATTCAACTCATTCAGCCCAAATTCCTCCCTTCAAAGTTAAGCTCTAAATGCCAAATATAATTGCCTTTTCTAAATCCTCATCCTTTTTGACTTCTCTGCAGCCTTTGATGTTGTTGAGCACCTCCTTTATTCTCTGATCTTTCCAGATTTTCATAGCATTGCTTTCCTGGTTCTCCTACCTCTCTGACTACTTCTCAGTCTTAGTTGATGAGCGTTCATCTAAGTCATGCTCATTAAAAGGATGTTTTCCCCAAGGCTCTGTCCTGGGCTGCCTTCTTACTCTAGACTATTTTGCTTGGTGGTCTCATCAGCTCCCATACATTCAACTATCATTTCTATTCAGATGATTCTTGGATCCATTTGTCCAGCCAGCCCTAACTTCTGCCCTGACCTCCAGTCTAGCATCTTCAACTGTCCTTTGGACATTTTAAAGTAGATGTCGTGCAGACATCTTAAACTCAACGTGTCCGAAACAGCTCATCTTTTCTTCAAATCTGCCTCTCTTCCTACCTTCCATATTATTGTGGTATGATATACCACCATCCTTCTAGTCACTCAGGCCCACAAAAATGTCTTCTTTGACTCCATATTCTCATCCCCACATTCAAGCAATTGCCAAAGCTTATAGATTTTGCTTTTACTGTTTTTCCTTCATTTTCGAAGACCAGTGATGTGGAGTAATGTCTTGATTTGCACAAGAATTGGATTTTTAAGTTACACAAAGTTGTCAGCCTCACTCCCTCTTCCAGTTATTGAAGTCCAGTGGCAGGACAAAAGTCAAAACAACTGGTGATGTCCCAGGATTCAGTGGATGACCTTGGCCTCTTCGATGTCTGACCAAGCTCACCTTCGTGGCCGTTGGAACACATTGTTCTCATCCTCATCTCCCCTACAAACCCTCCCTCCTGATACTGCCACCAGGCCCTCATCACCTCATGCCTGGACTATTGCAATAGCCTTCTGCCTCAAGTCTCTCGCCATTCTACTCCATCCTCAACTCATCAGCCAAAGTGATCTCCCTAAAATATAGGTCTGACCATGTCCCACCCCCACTCTCCCACATTCTGTAAATTCTAATGGTTCGCTATCACTTCCAGAATCAATATAAAGACCTCTTTGCATTCAAAGTCCTTCGTGGCCTGACCCCCTTCTGTTTTCCAGTCTTATACCACTCTTCCTCCCATATACTCTGTAATGCACTAATGCCTTCTTGTTCTTGTACCAGATGTTCCATTTCCTGACTGGGCATTTTTGTTTCATTTTATGCCTAGAACTCTTTCCATCCTTGTCTCTTCCTCCTGGCTTCCCTCAAGTCCTGGCTAAAATCCCACAGTCTACAAGAAAGTCTCTCCTAATCTTCCTTGAGCAGCTGGTACCTTCCCTCTGAGATGACCTCTCATTTAGCCTGTATATATCTTACTTGTACATAGTTGTTTGCATGTTGTCTCTCCCATTAGATTGTAAGCTCCTTGAGGCCAGGGACTGTTTTTTCCTTTTTTTATATCCCCAGCCCTTAATAAATACTACTTATTTGTAGTTAGGCCTAGAAACCTTCATTTAGCCCTGATGTGAATTGCTTTACTCTGCTGTGTTCTTTATTTGCTAAAAGGGTCACCCCTTTTAAAGGATTGTCAGAAGTTCTTTGTCCTATTATACTCTCCCTCCCTTTCCTTTTTGTCAAGTGTCTTGGTGCTGTCCTGTTTAATTTTGTTGTCCAGCACTAATGTCTCTTTTTGGTGAAAGATAATGTCATGGCGTTTTGGTCACTTTTCCAAATAGAATTGACATCTTTATCTCTTGGCCATATAAAGCACCCACATAAGAGCAAATATAGTCACACCCGTACACTTTAAAAACTCCTCTAGCTTCTCTTGAAATGTTTGAGGCTCTGAAGCACCATAGTGGCTTTTGAGGCAATGGTATATATTGTACAGTGGTGCATGTTTGTAATGTATACCAACATCACAAGTGGAGAGAAAGCTTTCGTGTTGGAGGAAACAAATTACTGGTGGTCAGGGGGATAAATGGCTTGGGATAGGAAGTGGGGGGTGGGAGTGGGGCATAGAGGGTAGGTCCTAGCAATTAGATGAAAGGCAGTAAAGTACTGGTGGGAGCTTGGGGTTCCAGTGGTATAGGATGCATTAAGAAATTCTGGCTCACTTAATCTTTGATATATTACGGTTTTGATATAACACATTGTTACATCTCCAAGGGTGTGGGTGTGGGTGTGGGTATGCATATTTTAGCAAGGTGACAGTGTCACTATAAATCTTTTCTTCCATCATATCTAGCTTCATTCTAGGTGCCACCTCTTAGTTGGAATGTTGAGAAGATGTAGTGTATGCTGAGGTAACTAACCAGGATGGTAAGAGGACTTGAAACTGCCATAGAATATTCTGTTTAGAATATATAGGGGAGAGGCATAACTATTTGTTTCCAACGTTTAAAGAATCATGTGTACATGTAATTGGAGGAAAAATATGTAAAATTTTTCCCCAAAAAAATTGTGGATATTACCTTAGACCTGTTTGACTTGACTCCTCTTTCCTCTCACCCCCAAAACAACTAAAGCTAAATATGAGAATGAAACCTGCTTGAAAATGGAATGGATCGATTTGAGGGTGGTATTCAGTTCTTTGTCTCTGGAGGATTTTTTTAATAGGAGGCTAAATAATCATCAAGAAATTCATGCTTCAAGTAAGAAATGAACTACATTAGCTCTGAAGTCTCTTAAGTTTCTATGATATGAACTGTTGATTTTTTTATCATTAACTTGGATATAGCATTAAATTAATTCTCTAGACACATTGATAAATTTGATTTACAATAATTACACTGCTTAGTTTGCAAGAAAGAGTTGTAACATTTAGTTGATTTTGTAGTATTTAGGTCCAAGTTTCAAAAGAAAATCTAGCAGGTAAAGTTATTTGTTAAACCGATCTTTTTCATAAAAAAAAAAGGTAGAATATGGTCAACTCGACTACAGTCTTTACATTGGCTTTAAACCAGCTGGAGCAGAGTTGAACAATCTTACCCTTGACCCTTAGAAGCTGCAGCCGATTAAAAAAAAAATTAGTAACTATCCAAACTTATTAGATTTAGAAATAGGAGTTGGGTAGGTAATAAACATTTAATTTGATCAGCAGAGTATCCTGCAACACCTTCAGCCAATAAGTGTGACTACAAACAGCGCTCACCAAATCACAGGATTGACCACCAAAAAAATCTGAAAGGCTTCTGAGGCTCTGACTGTTCTGAAAGATGCCTAAGAAAAAGTGCCCTACGGGGGGCACGAGGAGGCCATGTTAGGTTATGTTAGAGTTCTAATGAGAACCTCAAGGTTAGAAATATTTATTCTGCTGCAAGCCGCCTGGTTTGAAGCAAATTAGGGGCCGATCCTGAACTATGTCAAAGCAAGAAAGAGCTGCAGCTGATTAACCATGAACTAAGTAGAGAGGCTGCTTACTATAACAACCAAAAAATGACCACATTAGCAAAAAAGAATAAGAATAAAAATAACTAGCATTTATATAGTGATCTAAGGTTTGCAAAGCGCGTTGTTATCTTATTTAATCCTCACAACAACCCTAGGTACTAGTTATCCCCATTTAACAGATGAGGAAGCTGAGGTGCAGATTGCCTTACAGGACTTGCCCAAAGTCACTGTTAGTGAGTGTCTGAAGCAGGATTTGAATTCAGATCTTCATAACTCTATCCACTACACCACTCAACTAGAATATTTCCTATGAAAGTACAAAGGGTGGGCAGAGAGGCAGTGTGATATGACTGTGGCTTTACAGTCAAGGGATCTTGATTCAAAATTCAGCTCTGCTATGCCAGCTCTGTGTGACTTTTCTTGAGTCATAAAACCACACTGGGCTCCAATTTCCTCACCTTTATCCCAGATGTGGCTAAATTAAATCCTCCCTCTTTCAAATTGATTTCTAGGATACCCACGTACCCCAGTCATGCCACTGCTGGAAATATGTTCTTGCCTTCAGAGGTAGGAGAGAGGATTTGGTTTTTGGAATCTACCCGAAGGCACACATAAGATAGGAGGTGGGCAATCAAGCTGGGTGCTAAGAGGTTTCATTTGCTTTTTTAGTCAGGGTGGGGGAGGAAAACTCCAGTCCCTTGGCTCTTTAAAAAAATACTCTATATATTAGTATATGAATATAACCTCCTGAGATATCTATTTTGGGAAACAATACTCATTTGGATGGCAAATAAATTGCCTTTTATCGGTCTCACCTTGTACTTTGAACAGAAGCTAACTAATCAGATAAAGGATTTTATAAAAAACCGTAAACATAGGCATTTAGACAGGGCCAAGGCAAAAACTGTTACATACTCTTTAAAAAATGATCCAAAGTTCTTTCTATTAAGCAAATAGCTATTGATCGAAAAGGCTGGTTCTGGGTCAGGTGAATCATCTGTTTACAAATTAATCCTCTATTTTACCTAAGGCTTTTAACAGAAATGGTCATTAACCTGCGGCAGCATCTCAAAGTGGGAAGAAAAACAGGCATTCCTGTTCAGGCTAATTTAAAACTTGCAGAGATCCTGAAAGGTTGGCAAGTTGAGGAACTGAGTGATTGTTTAGGACTTTGGAATTTAGAAAATTTAAGTTATAGAGGAGTACCCACAACGAAGAAATGGGAGATGCTTGAAATATTTGCTTATACTTTGTCATTTGCACCCTTCAAAGTAAAGAGTACAAACATCCCATGACCTCAAACAGAGAGATAAGCTTGCCTAGGGTCACGTAGCTACTAGGCAGGAAGGCCAGGGCTCAAACCTAGATTGGCTGATTATAAATCCAGTGCTCTTCCTATCCACATTGCCTCACCACAGATGGTGTGAATCCATCTTCTTGGTGGCATCTTAATTTTTCCTCACCTGCAAATAGCTTGGGCTGCGTTGTTGTTGTTGAGTCACGTCCAACCCTTCCTGACCCTATTTGGGGTTTTCTTGACAAAAATACTGGAGTGGTTTGCCAGTTCCTTTTCCAGCTCATTTACATATGAGGAAACAGGCAAACAGGGTTAAGTGACTTGCCCAGGGTCACACAGCTAGTAAGTGTCTGAGGCTCGATTTGAACTCAGGAATATGAGTCTGTCTGCCTCTAAGCCCAACGTTCTAGGTACTGTCACCTAGCTGCCCTCGGGCTGCATAGTCCTTAGCAATGAAAAGCTGCTAATAAAAGTCATCAACTAAATAAGTATTTACAGGCTACAGTAAATAGAAGTGGAGGAGGATAGGGAAAAGTCCCATATGACTTATCTTCCAGATCTTCTGGTGTACTTAATGGGTAATATCAAAATTCAGATTCTCTAGTAATAATCTAGCATTTATATAGCACTTAAAGGTTTGCAAAATGCTTTACAGATATGATCACATTTGATCCTCACAACCACCCTGGGAGGTGGAATCTATTATTATTATCCCCATTTTACAGATGGGGAAATTGAAAAAGAAAGGTTTGGTGTCACATCTGCTAAGTGTCTGAGGTTAGAGTCTTCCTGACTCCAAGTTCAGCACTCTATCCACTATACCACCTCTGAATAGGATTAGGTTATAATCTGCCACCTAGCAGATTATATTGAAATAATACCAGAATCTGCCAACAGGAATGGTTTTGAAGAAGACCTTAGGCAAATGAACCAAAATATAATCAATACTTCAGGTCCCCTTCAAATATTGGAGTATTGGTGGTTGTTTGCCTAGTTTGTAAGTTGGAGTTGAAATTTTGTTAAGAAATGTTTAACACCTATGCTAGAAATCCTTAAGGAGTCATATGGGAATAACCTCTCTAGGAGAGAAACATAATTACTTGTTTGTACACTGTCAAACTATTGCCCTACTTTCAATACATAGAATGCCAAGTGCATAGGAGTTCATAGGTTCATAGATTTATAGCTAAATGGGACCTTAGGGCCCATCCTACCCAACCCTCCCAAGGCCACAAATTTAGTGGCAGCATAAATATTTGATCCAGGGTCTTTTGACGCAAATCCAGTACTCTTCCCACTGTACCATGAGTTATTACTCAGTTGTTTGGAGGATTTGAATCATTAGAGGGGAAAAGACTTTCTCTTAATTTCTTTTCCAGTGGTAAACAATGAAATCAGTACTCAAAATAGAATTCACATGGCTTTTTTATTGTGCCCAGGCTGTGATGGTGGTGCTGATTATTGTCCCAGTTTGTTCAGTCCCTCGGTGGCATGCATTATTGTGTTGGTCACTGTGTTGGTCACCTCCTTCATAGCTTTTTCTTCAGTTTCCTTTGCAGCTTTGACTACATTTTCAATGGCTTTGGAGGATAAAGAGAAGAAGAAGGTATGAGTAAAAGAATATTGTTCAGCTTCTTATTTGTATTATGGCATAAGATCTAGCAGGTCCTTCTGAATTATACCACACAAATTGTCTGTTACTCTGAAATGATGCTGTTAACTTAATGATTTTTTTCTTTACCAAATGGAACCCAAGGAACAGGCAATGAGAAGGCAACACTTTCCTTGACCAGTCAAAGTCCTTCCACTTAGTCTTAAGTATCCCATAAGTAACTGAGCTTGTAAAGGTTGCCTGTCTCTTGGGGGCATTTTTTTTCTGATTGGTTTTTCAAAGTAACATGTTCTCTGGCTATAAAAAAAAAAAACTTAAGACAATTTCATGGATGTGAGTAACAAGAAAAGAAAAATTATGCCAAAATAAAGGCTGGTGTCATCGAAGAGAAAAGAGAATTTGACTTTATGGGCCCACTTTAGCCATACCGCCTTATATTTGACTTTATTTATCCTTAAATTCTCTAGTTTAGAATTTCTCATACCTTTCTCACCAGCTTCCTTGGCATGTTCCACTACTTCCTTGACCACTTCCTTAACCACTTCTTCAGCCTTGTGGACTAGAAAGAAGAGAGAGCACAAAACAGAAATAAGTGGTCCTAAATTTCTGCAACTTTGCATAACCCTAAACTAATAAATTATAATATGTTTAATAATATATAATATAATATAAATTTTTTGTTTCCAATTCTAATTCAGACTAATTCAATATGATTTGTTCACAAATGAGTCCATTTATTGCAAAAATAAGTGAATCAACAAGCTTTTATTAAGTACCTACTATGTGCCAGGCACTATGCTAAGTGATGGGGATACCAAGAAAGGCAAAAGACAGTCCCTACTCTCAAGGAGTTCATAATCTAATGAGAGAGATGACATGCAAATAGCTATATACAACAAGGTCTATACAGTATATATAATTTATATTTATATATGTATGCACATATACACAGGATATATTGATAAAAAATATATATAGTATAAATTGAAGGTAATCAATGGAAGGAAGGTATGAGTATTGAGGAGGATATGAAAAAGCTTCTTGTATAAAGTGAGATTTTAACTGAGACTTGAAGGAAGCCAGGAAGACTAGGCAATAGAAATGACAGGGGAAAAATTCCAGGCATAGGGGACAGAGTGAAAATGCCACCAGAATTAGAAGATAGAGCAAGGAGGTCAGTGTCACTATTGCAGTGGAGGTGGGGTTTGAAAAGGGAATAAAGTAAAAGAAGACTGGAAAGGTAGGAGGGTTGAGGTTATGAAGATTTTACCTTTGATCCTGGACGTAATAGGGAACCATTGGAGTTTATTGAATGCAAGCTGGGGGAGGGGGGTGTCGAGGGGCAGCAGCATGATCAGACCTGCACTTTAGGAAGATCCCTTTGGCAGCTGAGTAGAAGATGGACGAGAGAGGGGAGACGTGGGAAGGAAGTCAACCAACCAGATATTGCAATAGCCTAGGTGTGGGAGATGAGGGTCTGCACAGGGTAGTGGCAGTGAAAGAGAGAAGGGGGCTTACAGGAGAGATATTAAGAAGGCTTTGGCAACATGTAGATATGTGAGCGAGAGAAAGTGAGGCATCAAGTAAGCCTGGGAGATTGGGAGGGTGGTGTTGCCTTCAATACCAGTACATACTAATAACAGGAAAATTAGGAAGAGGAGAAGGTAGAAGAAAGACAAGGAATTCCATTTTGGACATGTTGAGTTTAAGATGTGTATGGGATATCTGTTTCAAAACATGTCCAATAGGCAGCTGGAGGTAGAAGTCTGGAGATTAGGAGATTACAGGTTAGAGACAGATAAACAGATCTAAGAAAACAATAAATTAAAAACTCCAGTGTCAAAGGGGCTTTAAAATATTAGAGATCTAACTCTCTTTAGCTCTATGAATAGAACAATTTTAACAAAACAACCTATGATCTAAAATAGCGGCTCACTACAAACTTTTTTCAAGTTCAAATTTTAGAAAGTTGATTCTCATCTCAGTTTGCCTTTGTTCTAGACATTTCCTCTGGACTCTCAGCAATATTCAGAGCTTCATTCTCCCTCCTAGTAACGAGTAAGGCATCTCTATCCATAGGTTGTTTGGTAAAAAATCCCTTCCAGGCTCCTTGTCAAACTGGTCAGACTATCAGTCAAAAATATACTTAAGATACAGAGTTTACATTTCTTTTGACTACTTTGTTTTAGCATGGCCCAATAACTGTGAAAATAGTTCACTGCCAGAGATGTCAACTTATTTTTGACGCTTGTAACAATTGATTGTCAAGCAAAATAAATTCTTACGTTGGCCATGATCAAAAATGTGTGTCTCAAGTCTCAGTTAGAGTCCCGCCATCTACAAGAAGACTTTCTTAGTCTTCCTTGAGCTTAAAGCCTTCCTTCTGAAATGCTCCCAATTTATCCCATCTATATCTTGTTTGTACATCATTATTTGCATGTTGTCTTTCCCATTAGATGGTGAGCTCCTTGAGAGCGTAGACTGTTTTTTTGCCTTTCTTTGTATCCCTATCACTTAGCATAGTGCCTGACAACATAGTCACTACCACTTAATAAATTTGAGTTGACTGCCTGACTGACGTCCATCACCCTTCTGTCAGGGGGTCCTATGGAATTGTGGTCAATCATTATGTTGCTCAGAATTCTTAAGTCTTTCAAACTGCTTCTTTTTACACAGTTGATGTTATAGTTTAAATTGTTTTCCTGTTTCATGATGCCAGAACTCTAATAACCCCAACGTCGTTCCTTAGTTGGGCAAGACTTTCAAAATCTGAATCTCAGTTTTCCTTTCTCTGAAATGAGAATATTACTGGAAATACCCACCTCGGTACCTTGCTGTGAGGAAAGTAAACATTTAAAAATTTGCTAACTTGTTAAATTTGCTGGGAGTTAAGCTTTGTAAGCACTATGTACTGTAAGTAAGTATTGGAAATCCAGGGGGCAGGACTGTGAAGAGCATGGGCAGTCAGAGAATGGTACATATCCCAATTTCAAGTTCCCAACCACTTCTATTTCTTCATTTATTGTGAGACAGTATTCTAGAATTGATATTCTAGTTCTTTTTTTTTAATTGAATCATTGGGCCTAGATCACGGATTATACTTAAGCAGAGACTTATTTTGCTTGCTGCACCGCCCTCCCCCCCATCCCTTCATAGAACAAGGAGTAAGGGGAAGTTGCCCGGAGGCAAATTTAGACTTGTCCTAAGGAAAAACCTTTCCAACTATAGCAGCTATCCAAAAGCATGCTGGGATGCCTTGGGAGGTAGTGGCTTCTCCTGCCTCTGAGGTCTTCAAGGGAAGGCTAAATGAGCACTTATCAGGGGCGATATAGAAAGGATTGTGGTTCAGGTACAGCCTGGATAGATGGTATCAGAGGTTTCTTCCAATTCTAAGAATCTGTGATAAGATGTCCCACAAAGATGAGTAGGTCAGAAAGGGTAGTCATGGAAGGCTGGTCCCTCTGGTCCAGATTCCCAGCTACTCTGAATCTCTGTCATACCAACAGGGCTGGGAAGAATCTCAAGAAAATGGCTTTGCTTCATTTTGCATTTGCATCTTTCTGCATTGCTGAGACTCATGAAAGAATGGATGGGAGGAGAGGCTCCATCTCCTGACTTGAGGCGTTTTCACTGGCCTGGAATTCTCTCTCCTCATCTCTGACTCCTGGCATCCCTGGCTTCCTTTAAGGCCCAGCTAAATCCCACTTTCTTTTAAAAAAAAAAATGACCTTCCCCTATTACTCACTACCCCAGCTTAATGCTGGTGCCTTCTCTCAGTTGATTATCTCTCTTTTATTCTGTGTATCTTTTATCTGTCCAGAGTTGTTTGTATATTCTTTGCATGTTGTCTCTCCCATTAGACTCTCAGCTCTTTGAGGATAGAAGCTATTTTTCATCCGCCTTTCTTTGTATCGTTAGTCCTTAGCACAGTGCTTGGCACATAATTGCCTTATTGCCTGCCTAATTATTAGGAGAAGGAAATCTGTATCTTTGAAAGCCAAATCCCAGGTTCCCCACCCACTCAAGTAAAACATTATAAAAAGCAATGAAAAAAAGATTGAAGAGAAATAGGGTTGTCTGTTCATTTCAAAGCTCTTCCATCTGTTTAAAGAATAATAGAAAGTATCCCTGAGCTTTCTAGATTAAAGACACTATTTAAATTCAAAGCCCACCTGACGGTAATAGGCTTCCTGTTTCATAAGGTCCTTCCTTCGCCCTACAGCCTCTTTGAGCTCTACTACAGAGGATAGCTTCTTACTTACCTTGTCCATCCACTTTTTAATTGGTTCAAATATCCATAGTTAATTAGTTACTGAGGCCAAGTAAAGGGAAGGGAAGAATATCAGTCCTTTCTTCAAGTACAAATCCTTAAAACTTCCTCCAAGGTAAAAATAAAATTCCTTTGGATATTTGTTTACAAAATTATCAGAAAAGATGGTTTTTGAACAGAATGTCTGTCAAAAAGTTTTTTTTGGGGGGGGGGGAAGCCCTTGATATAAATTGGCTGTCATCTTTTAAAGTATTTAAAGGATCTGAGTGTCAGCTTCCCTGAAGATTAATACAAGAAAAGCACTTTATAAACAGAATATATAAAATGTAAGCTACTGTTAACAGTTACCTCACAGATTCTTAGCTATTCACAGGTTGCTAGCATTCACCTCCACCAACCCCTTGACTTTACAGGTGAAGAAACAGGCCCAAGGTCTTGTGACCAGGTGGCTCTAAAACCAGAGTTCTTAACTCCCAAGGCTCTTTCTCATGGACCACCGTTCCAGGAACCAAAGGTGCAAAGATTACAAAGGTGCTCTTCTTGGTCTATCCCTGGCCCATTGCTGGCCGCTGTCAGTGCAGCATCTAGGCACTCTTTAGACCAGTCATAGTCAAGTGGAGCAGTGTGCTTCTTCCAGGCCCCACGTTCGCAATTAGCCAGGGCATCCCCAGCAGGCATTGCTGTAGAACAGGTTTGTGTGTTGACTGGAGGCCAGTCTGAGCAGGCTCTACAATTAGGCTTACAAAAGCTTCCTCCTTTTGGATTCTTTCAATGATTGTCTTCAATCTCTCAACATCTGCCAGAAGATGGAAGAGTTGGAGGAATGGAGGGAATTGGTTGGGGGATTCCTTTGGTTGAGGCCAGCGTAATTGGCTTAGCCTTTCTTAAAACCAACTCTCATCTTCCCAGGGAGAGCAAGGCCTCTGCAGAGTAACCAGAAGGGCAATTTTAACCCTACCTGACTTAATTCTCCCCCTTCCCTCCCCAACATAGACTTGCCATGGAAAGCAGATGAGAGAGGATGGTCTATGATGTTTTTTTGTTCTCTTATCATAATTGAGTAAAGTGAGAGAGATGTAGGTAGTAAATTTGTTTACTAGTTCTTTTTCTTCCAAAGCAGTGGAATAAAGGAAAGATAACAAAATGTCAAATCCAAATCTACAAAACCCTCATCCCAGACGACCAGTGCCATGTTTGTAGCCTCTTCTAGATTACCCTGAGCCTGTTAAATTCCCTAACCCACCTTTCAGATGGAGGTAATTTGGGGGTCAATGTTACTTACCTACTTCTTCAGTAGCATTCTCAGCCCGGTGGGCCAGACCCTCAGCAGCAAGCTTCCCTAAACCTCCAAACATGGTTCTACCTGGCCTGTTCCTGAGGAGTGAGATGAATACTGTGCTACGTCCTCCTAGCTTTGGCTTTTTATAGGCAGATGTGGGCTCCTCCAAATGTCCATGGGGCAATGGGTGTCACCTTAAAGGAGTCAGGAGGATTTGGTGGTGATTAATCCATGAAGCATCAAAGGGGGTGGAGGAAGATATGGAGGCTGATTCCTCTGGGTCTTGAGCAAAGCCCTATCCCAAGGGAAGTGCCCTTCTGCTCATGGTAAGTAGATATTCACAATCCATAAGCATGTACTATGTGCTAGCACTGTACTAGGTGCCAAAACCTTCACACTCTACGCAGGTATGAATATGTCCTCTAAACAGCTCTATGGGAGTGGATTTCAAAACTGAATCCAGGGGCAGCTAAGTGATGAGTGGATAGAAGACTAGCTCTGGAGTCAGGAGGATTGGACTTCAGCTCTGTCCTCAGACACTTACTAGCTGTGTGACCCTGGGCAAGTCACTTAACCTCCCATTGCCTTAATCCCCCCCCCAAAAAAACCCCCAAAACCCAACAAATCCAGCTTCTCCCTTCTCTTATCTCTGCTCTACATAGCTGCTAAATTGATATTACTAATTCACAGGGATGACCATGTCACAGACAAAATATGGATGTTGGCATTTGAAGCTTTCCATTCTGACTCCTGCCTGGCTGGAGTACATTACTCCCCTTTACTCTATATTCCCCCCAAACCTGACCTATAGGTCATCTATTCCTCCATATACAACATCCAATCTCTCATTTTTGCCCAAGGTGTTTCCTGTGCCTGGAATCTTCTTCCTCACCTTGGAATCCTGAACTCCCTCAGTCAAAGTGCCATATCCTACAAGGCCTTTCTGATTGTCCCCAGTCACACCACCATCACCACCACCAATTGCTTTGTATTAATTTTGTAACGTTTTTGTCTCTGTTGAATATAAACCCCTTGAGGGCAGGAACTATTCTTTTTTTTTTTTTTTGGCCTTTTTATTCCTAGAATCCAACATGATGCCTGGCACATCCTGAGTGCTCAGTGACTACTTATTGCTGAATTTTTCAACCTCTGGGTTGTTGCAAATGATGCCCAAATGCATATATATCTATCTCTCTCTCTCTCTATATATATGTATATACACACACACACAAACACACACATAAACACACACACACACACACACACCCCAAGGCTATATGCTAATCATTTATTTCATCATGTATTTTCTCAAACAATAGGTACTGACAGTGTAATTGCTATCATGTGGATAATGTGTGAACTTTTTTAATATGAAAAATGTTGGAAATCACTGACCCAACGTCTTTCAGGAATTCACCGGCAAAAGGTAGGCAAATAAAGAAAGAGTTTTGGAGACAGGGACTTTGTGCCTTTGAAATCCTCCTGCTTAATTTACACTCTCTGTCTACATGCGAAGCTTATCTTGGCACAACTCATTACCTGTTGATAATCTGGAGGTGCGGGGATGAAGCCAACTGATGTATAATTTACCATTCTCTCCCTTTGTCCTCTTTTTTCAGGATCAGTCTCGTATACAGGGACTTCTATAGGTCCTTTCCAAGTCATAGAATGTTAAAGAGCTCTGTGGACCCTAGATTTACCTGCCTGGGACCTCTGAAAAGACTGTTAGCTGCCTCTCCTGACCATTACCCTTGCTTGCAACCTCCCCACCCCTAGACCCCTTAGCTGGTGTGAGTCTCCACTCTCCTTGCCTGGTGAGCTTCCTTCTCCAATGATGATTGCTCTGTGAGCTCACCAGAGCTACCAAAGTACATGTAAACCAAGAGACTCTAGAAAAGGATGCTTTCTGTCCCAATGAAATATTACTGATACCTCCTTACTAAGTCCTTAATAATCATCTGGTCAAACTCCCTTATTTCTCCCATGAAGAAGATGAGATCTAGAAATATGGTGACTTTCACAAGGTCAACCAGGGAATCATGAGCAAAATCAGAATCACAGGATCACTTAGTTTCTGGGACTCCAAATCTGTTTGTTGCTCCTCATTTTACAGATCAGGAAACCAACCCAAAGAGGTTACCTAGAATCTGAGTAGGAAGGGACCCCAGAGGCCCAGTACCTGAACAAGAATCCCCTTTATTACCCAGTTTTTCTTGAAGACCTCCAGATCTAGAGTGAGGAAGACCTGAATTCAAATCCCACATCAAACACTTACCAGCTATGTGATTCTGGTCCAGCTTAACCTCTCTGAACTCCAGTCTCCTCAGCTGAAAAGTGGGGATAAGAAATGCACAGAGGAGTCGAAATGGGCAAATGAAATGAAGTTTGTAAAGTCTTTTTTAGACCTTAAAACACTAAAACATGTAGGGATAGGGACAAGGCCTGAACCTGTGATTTAATTGATATAGGAGCCTCCTGGATGAGGAAATTCCCTCTATTAATGCAGATGAGCACCTTTTCTGCAACGAAATGCTACCTAAAACACTGAGAGGTCTAGTGACTTGCCCAGGGTCACTCAGATAATATGTGGCAAAGTCAGCACTAGATCCCAGGTCTCCTGATTCTGTCTCTGTGTGTATGTGTGTGTGCGTGCATATGTGATTCCAATATTGGGTGGATAGGAGCTTATGATAAGCCAGTCTCTTAGTCATCCCAGGCTTAAAGCTAGAAATCACGTTGTCCTACAACCAGGACATCCTCATCAAAGTCATGCTAGATCATAGGCTAGACAGAACTACAGAGAACATCTAATTCAACCCTTTCATTTACAGATGAGGTAACCAGAGAGGTGAGGTCACTTGCCCACAGTCTCAGAGTAAGTAGCATTGCCAGAATCTGAACCCAGTTCTCCTCACTACAAATCCAGCTCTCTTTTCACTAACTGCTCTACCTCCAAGTGGGCAAAGCAGCTGAGACATCTTAATATACACAAGGAAGAAAAAAGAATAGCTCACATTTCTATAGCATTTTATGGTTTTCATATACCTTTGAGGTAGGTAGTAGGAGTTGTTGCTTCTTTTTTTTGCATATGAGGAAACTGAGTTTTACAGAGATTATAGGACTTGTCTACAATCAAGACAGCATAACATAGGGTCATGTGGCTAGTACGCTACAGAGCTGAGATGCCAAGTGCAGGGCCCCTTGCACCACAACAACATAAGACCATAGAAACCACCCTCATTATCCATGGGGTCGTAGATTTACATCTGGAAGAGACCTTAAAGGTCACTGAGACCAGCCCCTTACTTTACAGCTGAGGAAAGTGAAGCCCAGAGAGGTTATGACTTGCCCAGCTAGTTAATGTCTGAGGCAGGATTCTAATCCAGGCCTTCCTAATTCCAAGTGGAGCATTCTACTTCCTACGAAAGAGTATGTGTCCATTCAACCCAAGCCTCTATCCTGATGATGCCATCAAGCAATATGATGTAAGACAATGGTATTGAACTCAAACAGAAATGAAAGCCACTAGACTGTCCATAAGGATCCCAATTGGCCCTACATTGACTTAGAAAAACACATATTACCATTTTCTATGTTCTATTGTATTTTTATGTATTTTGTTAAATATTTCCTGATTATATTTTAATCTGGTTCTGTCCCTAGTTAGGGGTATTGTCACTGGATATATGACACCTCCAATGTAAGACACCGTGTTTGTCTTCTTTGATGTCGGTCTCAGTGGTGGGAGACATTCCCCCAATAACCCCATACAGCATAGGGAGTAAGGCTAGATCAGAGGTGGGGCACTGATCACATACTTTATGATATGAGGCTGCTGCTGGGCATGCAGGGAGCTCCTGGACAGTGAGGTATCCGAAAAGACATTGAATTCTTGGCAGAAGAGCTCCTTCTGCCCAAGACAAGAGTGGTCACTCCACTGAGGGAGG
Organism: Vombatus ursinus; assembly: GCF_900497805.2. Classification (NCBI taxonomy): domain Eukaryota; kingdom Metazoa; phylum Chordata; class Mammalia; order Diprotodontia; family Vombatidae; genus Vombatus; species Vombatus ursinus. The sequence continues at coordinate 23,082,543 of NW_020940527.1, forward strand.
ATTATCTGGGACCAGAAACACTGAAACAAGGATGCAGAGCCAAGTATGCCTCAAAAAAATATAAGCAACACAGTACCTCAGCCTCCAGAAGAATATGGCCCATGGCTAAACCATGGGGATTAGAAAATTGTGGTTCCTAACGTCAAGCTGCTATCATTGTTAGGTTTCTGGGTTTGGACAAGAGAAAGCATGAGACAGATGACTAGTGATGACCCCTGACAGCTAGCATCACAATGCCTGGGGCTTCTAATCACTGAGTGGGAAAAGAATAAACTTTAATTAGGCCTCTCCAGCTTAGGGAAGAAGGATAAAATTCTCCTCCCATTTGCCCAACTTCTCTCCGCTGCAGCATCTCCTTAGGGCCCTACGTTAGTGCATGTGTGTGTGTGGTGAGGGGTTGGAGTGGAGAGTTGGGGGAGGCAGGGAAGGGAATTGTCCCCTCACCCAATTAGCCCCTTTTCCCAATTATGACCATCAGCTGATAAAAGTAGGAGACGGTAGCTGAGAGACACTAGCAAGTCTCATGTGACTCTGTGACCCATTCCCCATGATGCCATCCTGCCTCAGCAGGGTGTCAAGTAGGGTAATTGGTATTTATATTAGACCTGGTTACCCAAGGAAGAAAGGAGCTATTAAGATGCATTGTATCATTAATGCCAATGCTATGAAGAAAAAACAATCCTCACATGTTTGCCGGCCAAAGGGATGGGGTTTGAGCACAGAGAGGGGTTAAAAAATGGTAAGAATGATGAAGGTAGTTTGTAAAGAGGTCACCCCAGGGGAGCCACACCCCAGGAGGTGTCAGATGCTTCTTGGCCTTCTCCAGAAAAAGCTTATGTAGAGAGGAGTGGAGGGAACGCTCAGCAGCAGCCATCCGAACCGAGTGAATTTTTGTTTCCGAAGACTGGAATGTTTAAAAACCTTCTGTTGACCCAGCTGCAAAATTATGGGCAATAGTCCTTAAGAGGCAGCAATCAGCTGGGTTGAGAAGGGATGCTGACGCATTCCTTAATCAGTCAAAATCCACTGACTGAGCAGTACAGCAGGTAAAGCTGATTTTCCTGTGATACAGCTCAAGGAGCCAGTGAATATTTTGTGCAAATAGAATCATGAACCAGAATCCTCCCCTTGGCTAGAATCAGTCCGAATGGCAAGGTAAATCACCAAAGGTACAAAGTGAAACTTAGAGTGTTAGTGACTCAAGCCCACTAATGCTGAGCTTTGTGTGTGGGTGGTTTTTTTTTTTTTTGGTTTGTTTTGTTTTGTTTTGTTTTTTTGAGGGGAGCAGAGTATTTTAGCTAATAATTCCAAACTCTTAAGCCAGGCAGGCTAAAATCTGGCTCCCACAGGACCTCCCCTTTTGACCACTATTCCTCATTGTTCACCCTTACTCCAGCCAGACTAGTGAGACCAGCCTCCTCACTGTCCCTGCCCCCAACATGGCATTCTCATTTCTGCCTTGTACCCTCATGCAGTCAAATCTCTAGGTCCTTGCTTTCTTTCAGAGATAGCTAGGTGGCCTAGAGTGAACAGAGTGCCAGGCCTGGCATCAGGAAGACCTAAAGTCAAATCCAATTATAGATACTAACTGTGTGACCCTGGGCAAATCACTTCATCTCTGTCTGCCTCAGTTTCCTCATCTGCAAAATGGGAATAATAACAGCTCTTACTTTCTCTGGGTTCTTGTAAGGACCAAATGAGGTAATGATCATAAAACACCTGGCACAAAGTAAAAATATAAATATACATATAAATGGTAGCTGTCATCATTATTATTATTTCTTCAATTTATTTTCTTCTAGCCACTGGAAACCCCAATTCTGGAATGCCACCTTGTGATGAGCCAAGAAATCTCCACCCAAATCCTAGTCTTATCCTTTCATATCTGGATCAGTTCTTCCATCTATGAAAACTTCCCCTGACTTCCCCAGGCAATAGTGCCTTCCCTCTTTTGAATGCTTATAGCACTCCATCTGAAAAATTGATCTGACACTAGTTACTAGATCTTTTCATTGTTTAACTTTTCGTGTATTTTTTATACTATTTCCCTAAATAAATTATAAATTCCCTGAGACTGAAGACCAAAAATTATACCCATAACTGCAGCCCTTTTCCCACCCAGTACCGAGCACAGGGTTGAATACTTAGAAGGCATTGATTCCATAAACACATGTTGATTAATGGATTAATTAAACCCATTAGAGGAATGATAGATATTAATTTTTGTTTTTAAACATGTGGAAGGACCTCTTTGAAGAAGCCTATGTATTTCTAGGAAGGCATAACCTTTAGATGCCCAGAGTACTGCTGCTATACTCTAGATTTCAAAGTCATCATTGTCATGTCCTTTAAATGTGACTATCTCCCAAGGGTCTTATGCAAAATTAATCATTTTGTCTATTCTGGAAAGTTCTATTGGGAGACAACCAGACACTGCAAGCCACGAAGTAAAGCCTGGATGAACCCTTTCTGGGGTGGTAATAGAGGAAATTCCTTTTCTGGTGGGGATTGGATTAGATTACATTTGACATTCTTTCCAACTCCAAGATCCAACCATCTTTCTAAATCTTCCCATTGCTCTGGTGGCCTTTGAATGACCTTTAGCAGTTTTTATTTGAACAACATGGCAGCCCACCTCAAGATCTGTGTGGGGGACCACCCTGGTTAGTAAACAAAATGATGTAAAGAATGTTAAGATTGGGTTTAGCAAAGGCACTGAACCCTGCCTGTCTCTGGAGGAAGTGTTCTACTCTGGGGTTCTAGACTTCCTGACTCAACATTTCCTACATTCAAAGCATTTATTTAGTACCTGTTGTGTGTAATTCACAGAGCTAGAAGCTCAGGCTACAAAGACAAAAACAAAAACAGCTTCTCCTTGAATTCCACTGGTCAGAGCCACCATTTCCACCTCAAAATGAGGGGAGGAGGGAGGAGGCAGCTCGGGAGATGAACTCTGACGGAAGTGAAGGATTCAGAGCAAATGTATCTCAGGCACCGGAGACAGCCTGTGGGAAGGCATGGGCGTGAGATGGCATGCCATGTTTGAGGAGCATAAGTATGCTGATTCAGCTGCAACTGAGACGGTGAAGAAAAGCAGTGTTAAATGAGGCTGGATAGGTAGCCTGGAGTTGGACTGGGAAGGGCTTTCCATGCCAGGCTGCAAAGTTTGTGTTATTTCCTAAAGGCAACAGGGAGTTATGAAAGATTGTAGAGCAGAGGAGTGACCTATGTTTTGGGAAGATGAACACGAGACTGGGTTTTCACTGAGGTGAAATTCAATAGTTTTGCCTCTAAATAATCTCTTCTAGGACCAGTCCACATCATTCTAAACAACAGAATCATATAAAAGTCCTTGATCTTTGCATCTGGTGCCCAGAAACCAATTGGTATTCTCTTCTACCTTCAAAGCTGATGATGCTGAACCCATAATGTTGCATTTTACACCAAGTTACCATTTCCAGGAATCCTCCAGGCTCCCACCTCATGAACAGAGCTGAAATAACAAGAACACCTTGAGGCTAATGAACATTTCATAACCTTCCCTGTTCCTGGTGATTGGCTCTGACTGCTTTTTTACGCTTGAAAGTTAGTGAGTAATTTAGTGGCCCATGAAGTGCCCCTGTAAAGCCTTATCTTATAAATTTTCATAGTATCACAGTACTTCTGGAAACAACAGAGACAATTTTCACTGAGTAGGGGAGGGGTCATTTTATTATTATTATATATGTATATATCTCACTGTTAATTTCATAGTATCACTACTTCTAAAGACAACAGAGACAATTTTCACTGAGTAAGGGAAAGGTCATTTTATTATTATATATATATATATATATATCACTGTTAATTTCATAGTATCACAGTACTTTTAAAAACAATAGAGACAATTTTCACTGAGTAGGGGAAGGGTCATTTTATTATTTTATATATGTATATATCTCACTGTTAATTTCAAAGTGACACAGTACTTCTAAAAACAACAGAGACAATTTTCACAGACTAGGAGAAAGGTTATTTTATTACACATATCACTGTTGAGGCCAAATTACAATGAAGTTCTTTCATTAGTGGTTACTAAACTTCTTGGGATAGATACTAAAACAGACGTGGGTTACACTGAATTCAGAGCCCTAACACATGGGGAGAGAGGAGCGACGTAGGTAGCCAACGAAGAAATCCAAAACAGAGTGCCCTGGAAAGCAATCCTCTCTTCCTCTTCTGTCCCCCGTTGACTCCAATCTACCCCAAAGGGCTTATCTTGTTTAGTCTAAGTGATTTTTTATTTGTTTCAGGTTATTAATCCCTCTTTCTTTTTATAGTCTCTCTGTAAATCAACTTCAAGTTGGTTAATCAACAATGACAGAGTAACCAAAAAAATAATAATAACAACTGCCCCCCTGGGAATTTTGCCTTCTCTTCCCACGCCTCTTACTGGGGACCGGATGTATGTCTACATTTCCCAGGCTGACCAGTTTCCCCCACCTCTATCCACAATACTAGGATTGATAACACAACAAGCATCAGTGATTACTAATTTCTTTTATATAAAGCCGGGTAGACAATGTCATCACAGGGGAGAGAGTTCAAGGCTGGAGGGGGTACAGTTTGTTGACTGTATAGTGACTAAAATAGGCATTTCTGACTGTAGGAGCTGAAAATGGCTTCTCTGTTTGGATTCCTTCTCCCATTGTGGGAAAGAGGGAGAAAGAAATCTTGGAAGGATTATTCACTAGAGGGGTAGTGTCTTTTTCCAACCAGGAGGCAGGAGAGAAGGGAAAATGTCTCTGAGGGGCTCTTAGGTTATCACATCTGCCACTGATTGTCCTTACTGGTACAGCAAACATCTCCATGGACCTCAGCAGCTGTAATCCAGCAGCTTATCATAGTCTTCCTGAAGAGAAGAATTGAGAGATCACAAGCCCCGTGCCTGTCTTAGAGTCAAGATGGAGGGTGCCCGAAGAAATCAAATTCTGCTTCTTATTCTCCACTTCCTGGTGTCTCATGACCCCCCAGTTCCAAAATGGTAGTGCTGGTGAGAAATGTTTTTCTTTCCCATGGACATTCTGAAAAAGAGTTAACTAAAGCCTTCCCAAACATGCCCTGCTTCATCATGTGAGTGTGTACATACACACACACACACACACACACACACATTTTCATTCATTCATACATAGAGAGCCAAGAATGCTTCTAATACCCTGTGTCCAGGCGTCTGCTCAAGTATTCCTTGGAACTGAGGACAGTAATCTGATCTCATATAGTGGCTCAGGTGAAATCTTCTCCAAGTTACCCACTGTGACCAGGAGCATCTCCTTAATTGAGGGCTTTCTACTGCATATGGTGCCCTGTCCTTGGACGGGGTGGGGGGATAGAGAGAAAGAGGTCACTTAAAATCCAATGGGCATCATGAGCTGGTAACTAAAATTCAGCTGGATGTTGCCACGATTGGAAAAGCAGGGTAATTGGTCTGCAGAATCAACATTAGAATCCAGGCCCACAAGTCTAACTCTAGCATCCTTGAAGTAGATGTTTATTCATCTCCTACCCTACCTCTCCCTGCTTCACTTTGGCTCTGTCTGAATTTTTTTATTTTTTATTTTTTGTTTTGTTTTAGTGAGGCAATTGGGGTTAAGCGATTTGCCCAGAGTCACCCAGCTAGGAAGTATTATGTGTCTGAGGTCGGATTTGAACTCAGGTCCTCCTGAATCCAGGGCAGGTGCTTTACCCACTGCGCCACTGAGCTGTCCCACTGTCTGAATTTTAAAGCCCCAAAAGGAAGAGTCTAGGGTTTGGCACTTAGAGCAAAAGATAACCCTTGTGAAGTCCAAGTTGATCCCTCATAATTTAGACGAGAAAGGCTCTGGGGAACTGATTAGTTCATCGCTGTCTACCCAGTTGGGTATGCAGTAAATACCTTGGTAATTCAGGGAATTAGCCTGCCCTGGTAGGCATGTCCTTGTGTGTGTGTGTGGAATTAAAATCTCAGGGTAACAAATGACAAGAGGACCTGAGCCAAGAATGTTTTCACGCCCTGACCTTGGGGCTCCAAAGCTGCACCAGCTGATGCCCAGAGGGGCCGAGGCAGGTGTAAGCAACTCATTCATTCACCATCTCCCGAAGCCAACAATGGAAGCAGGTCACCGTTCCTTAGGCAGAACAGCTAATGACCAGGAATGACGGGGAAAAATGGTTTTGTCCATAAAGCAGGATGTAGGTGTGGGGAGAAGGGAAGGGCTGAGATTGTTTGGGAGTACGGGGAAGGAGAAAAGGAGCTCTCTCTCCTTATCTGAATCACACTCTGTTGTCTTCTCACTTCTCCTCCCTTCAAACGCCAAACTTGACTTCCAAAAAGTGACTTCCAATCCCTCAGCCCCTTAGTTCTTTCCCAGGCCATCACCCTTGCATTTGGCTACATTCTCCTTCCTTCCCCATCTTGACCCCTTAGTGAACCATTACTTTTTTTTTTCTTTTCGGTGAGGCAATTGGGGTTAAGTGACTTGTCCAGGGTCACACAGAACTCTGCATTGTCTCTTCTCCGGAGTCCCTAGTTCCCCTCTTCTGTTGATAATCTTTCTCTAGCTAAACCTCAGCTCCGGATTATTCCCACCTTCTGCTGCCTTCAGTACTACTCAAGTGCTACCAAATGAAGCTTGAAGAAATCACAAATTTGTGCTAACTGGATCCACTGCAAATTCCTGATCTCAACTGGCCGTCTCTGCTGTAAGTCCTTTCACACACCCCTAACTGACTCACTGGCTCATTCACCAGAGCGGTTTTTCCAAACCTTTTCATCCTTCAAATTTCTCATCCAATCTGTCTCACCTGGGAGATGCCTCATATTTCACTGGAAAAATTGAGGTCATTTGCCAAGATCTCCCTCTTTTCCATTCCTCCTCAACTCCTATTACCCTGATGCCTTCTGTTACTATCTGCCTTCACTTGACTCTTACCGAGGCAAACCCCTCTAGACCCACGTGAGCCCATTCCATTCTGTCTTTTTTCAGTAGATTACCCACCCCTCTATCATCCCTACTCTCTCACTTATCTTCATTCTCCCCACGCCTACTGGCTGCTTCTCTACTACCTAAAAACATTCCCATGTTTCCTTCATCCTCAAAAATCCTTACTGATCCATCCCTGCCTGCTAGCTGTTATTCCACGTCATCTCTTTTGTGGCTAAAATTCTTGAGAAGGCCATCTACAATGGAAGCCTCCATTTCCCTTCCTCTCACACTCTCTTCTGAAGTCTCTACAGTCTGGCCTGTGACCTCATCATTCACCTGAAGCCCCTCTCTCCAAAGTTACTGTCCTTCTTGACCTCTCTGCAGCCTTTGACATTGTTCTTCTCCTTCTGTCTAGGTTTTGGTGACACTGCTCTGTCCTAGTTCTTCGCCCACCTGACTGCTCTTTCTCAGTCTCCTTTACTGGATCTTCAACTAGGTCATTCCCACTAACCATGGATGTCCCCCAGGGCTCTACCCTTGATCCTCTTCTCTTCTTTGTCCGTGCTGTTTGCTTGGTGATCTCATCTACTCCCGTGGATTTCAGTGCCATCTCTATGTTGATGATTCTCTGATTTATTTATCTTACCCTGACCTCTCTGCTGACCTCCAGTCTCCAATCTCCAACTGCCTATTGGACATCTCAAACATGGAGGTCTTATGGACATCTCAAACTCAGCATGTCCAAAACTGAAGTCATTATCTTTCCCTCCAAACCCCTTCTCTCTTCTTAACTTCCTTATCACTATTGTCATAGGTGTTTTTTTTTTTCATTTGTTTTGTATGTAGAGCCAAATAAAGTTAGATCTCATGTTTTGAAGCCCCTTGAACAGTGGAGTTTTTCATTTGTTGCTTCTCAGATCTACTTTTTCAGCCCTAACCTCTAACCTCCTAATCTCCAGACTCCCATCTCCAACTGCCTGTTGGACATATTAAACAAACGTCCTGTTGTTGTTTCAGTTGTGACTGACTCTTTGGGACCCCATTTGGGGTTTTCTTGGCAGAGATACTAGAGTGCTTTGCCGTTTCCTTCTCCAGCTCATTTGACAGATGAGGAAGCTGAGGCAAACAGGGTTAAGTGACTTGTCCAGGGTCACACAGCTAGGAAGTATCTGAGGCCAGATTTGAACTCAGGAAGATGGGTCTTCCTGACTCCAAGCCCAGCACTCTATCCACTTTGGCAACTACCTGCCCCATATGTCCTGTAGACATCCTAAACTCAACATGTCCAAAACTGAACTCACTCTCTTTCCTCTAGGTCCTCCCCTCTTCCTAACTTTATTACTGTGTGCTAGTCCTATTGAGGACATCATCATCTTCCCAAGCATGCAGGCTCACAACCCAGGTGTTTTCCTTACCTCCTTACTCTCTCAGCCCCACCCCATATCCAGTCTGTTGACAAAGCCTGTTGATTTTGCCTTCATAAAATCTCTCCCGTAAATCTGCTTCTCTCCTTTGACATTGCCCCCACCCGGTGCAGACTCTTATCTTGTCACACCTGGACTGTTGTAATAGTCTGCTAGCTGTTTCCCCTGCCACAAATCTCTCCCCTCCCCATTCCATTCTCCACTCAGCTGCCAAAGTGATTTTCCTAAAGTGCAGGTCTGACCAGGTCACTGCCCTTCACACTTAATGAACTCCATTGGCTCCTTATCTCTTCCAGGACCAGACATAAAATCCTCTGTTTAGCTTTCACATCCCTTCATTACTTGTCCCCCACCCCGACCTTTCCAGTCTTCTCATATCTTAAATCCCTTCCCCCATACTCTGCACCTCCTTACTGTCCCTCGCATGACACTCCATCTTCCAACTCTGTCCATTCCCTCCCTCCTTGTCTCTGCCTCCTGGCTTCCCTGGCTTCCTTCAAGTCCCAGCTAAAATCCCACCTTCTATAGGAAGCCTTTCAAGATTCTCTCTTAATGCTAGCCCCTTCCTTCTATTGTGTATCACCAATTCATCCTGTATCACTTCTTAGTGCATCATTGTAATTTGTCTCCTTTGAGAACAGGCACTGTCTTTTGCTTTTCTTCACATCACCAGGCCTTAGCACAGTGCCTGGTCCGTATCGGGCAGTTAATAAATGTTTATTGACTAACTGATTGACTGACTGTGAGACTGAGTATATGTGAAGGTGAGAGGATCACATTATACTTGATTTTGTTTCTGGTAACCTGTCTTCAACTTGGAATTTAGGGGAATTCATAGGCTAGTGAGACTACAGAAAGTCAGCTCAATAAGATGTAAGAGACACCCCTATTTTGTAAGCCCTGAATTTAGTTTGGAGTCCAATGACACACTGTACATGTATTTACACACACACACACACACACACAGTCACACCTAAAGTGCAACAGCCTCCAACAAATGGAACCACTGTTGCCAGAAATGTGCTTGAGTAAAAAGGGCTGGCCCTTTTTGCTCTAAGTGAGCCTCTGAGATTATGCCTAGTCATTATTAGCCAAAGCATAGGCTTTTGCCCCAGAGATAAGAAGAGTACATAAAAAAAGCGGAAAAACAAAACCCCAGGCTCAAAAGGAAAGGAAACTGTCTCCACCCAGTGGCTGAATAGTATACTACAGGGAGAGGGAGGCCCCTGGGATGGCATAATGGATTGAAACTACTCTTTCTTTTACTAGAAACCCTCAGAAATATTTTAAGGACAGGATGCTTACTTGATGAGTAAGGCCTGCTTAAGCCTCTATGGCCTCTTCAGAACCTCTAATCCAGTCCAGATCGAGCTCCACTCCAGGGCATGGTTTGGTCACCAGCCCAGTGAGTTTCTGGCCAGGGGAGAATGTTCAGAATAACAGGTGTGTGTGTGGTGGGGGGGACTAAAATTAGGAATGCCAGAGGAGAGATGAAGGTATGAAGGACAAATTCTAGTGAGTCAGTGATTTTGATTTATTAGTTAAAAGCACATACCAGGGAGTGACAGCATATGGCTTGGGGCCAAAATCACTGGCTGGCAAGGCAGGATATCTGGGGTTCTATTCTTGGTTCTAATTCTTTGTGTGGTCTTAAGTAAGGGGCTGCCCCTCTCTGGATCTGTCTGCTTAACTTGTAAAATGGATGCAGTCACCTTCACTCCAGGAAAGATAGTTCAAGAAACTGGGAAGAAAATGAAATCTTACAGGAAACTCAAAACGATGGGATGTAGGGTACTGGGCTCAGGCAGCGGATGAGGGATTTAGAACAGTCTAGCGCGTTCAGCCTCCAGGCCAGAGCTGGATTCTCCAGCCAGAGTTTACTAGGATGTAGAGGACTATACAATATCCAAAACATGGTCCCAGTTTTAGTTCTCATCTGGTCTTCAAGGGGCCTGTTCGTGTCCTGCCCCACCCTTCCGTGCCTGCCTAGTGAGTCATCCCCTGCGACTGCCCCACCCCAGGTTTCCATGACAATCAGCCTACAAAGAAGTCAGATTCGCTGGCCCGCCATGGGGACAAAGAGAAGTGGGACAATTCAGTCCATGTGTGTTGAGGAAGGGGGAATATGAGGGAAACCCATGGTTAGATTTGTAGAGATCAGAAAACACTAGCTTGTAGCTTAAAGAATTCTTTGTGCCTCGGGTCTGCCCTCCTCTGGCCCCTTGTATCCCTGAGTCCTCTCCAGTCCACTCTCCTCCCACGGTCCCACCTTTGCCTCTCCATCCTTTGCCTCTAACCCTCTTTTGACCCCGTTCTATCCTCTCCCCCTAGCCATAGGCTTGATTTAAGCTCCCTCTATCTAGTGGGTTTGAAGTCAGACTTCAGTGGTAATGGCTATGTTAGGAAGGGAAAGGATTAGCCTGGGTTTGAGTGATTTTTCTATCAACCTTGTTTGGCTCTCTGGGTCCACACCACCAGTCTCAGGAAATTGAGTCTGGTCTGGCTGGGAGGTGGAAGAAGCAGGTGGTGATTCCAAAAAGGATTCCAGAAAAAAATTACATATACTACCATTCTCCATTGATGTTTCGGTTAGTTTCATCAAGCCGCTTTTCTTCTTTTTTTACATGTTGTGTTATAAGTGATAGATTGTTTTGGAGGGAGAGAGGGGGGAAAGGAGATGTCCAGAAATGAAAATGATGTAAAAAAACAAAAGCTATCATTAAAAATGAAAAGAAAAAATGTAAAGTATGTGTAGGAAGAAAAAAAAATTATTCCAGAGGAGCCAAAACAAGAGTTGAGAGACAGAGAGAGAGAGAGAGAGAGAGAGAGAGAGAGAGAGAGAGAGAGA
>NW_020940527.1:23093858-23125667 GCF_900497805.2 Vombatus ursinus
GGGAAGAAAAGAGACAAGCAGACAGAGACGAGACAGACAGACAGACAGAGAGACAGAGAGGAGACACAGAGAGAGAGAGAATGAGAGAGAGAGAAAGAGAGAGAGAGAAAGAGAGCTGGGGGAGGGGGGAGGGAAGAAAAGAGACAGATGAGAGAGAGAGACAGACAGACAGAGAGAGAGAGAGAGAGAGGAGACACAGAGAGAGAGAGAAAGATAGAGCTGGGAGAGGGGGAGGGAGGAGGGGAAGCTGTGACTCAGGGCCTTGGAGTTATATAACTAACTGTATTACCAAAACCTTACACAAGAGGCAAACCTCCTGTTTGTCCTTTGTTCTCAAAGAAGACCATGACACCAGCGAGGTGATGCCATGACATGCAGGTGAATCGGATTTAAGTGAGGGAGGGTTGTGTAAAGTCACCAGCCTCACTTTCTCCTTGGAGCCATCTGGGTGCAGTGGCCAGGTATGGATCAGGACAACTGGAGAAGGCCCTGGATGCAGTGGGGGCCTTTGCCTTTTCAAGCTCAGGTCTTTAACAGTTTGACTGAGGCAATACCCATTTAGTGAAAAGAGGCAAAGAATGGGTTCTTTAAAAAAAAAAAATGATGTGGGAGGGGAAGACCCTCAGGGTTTCTGGCCAAACCAGAAACAATTGCTATTTACATTCATTCTGAGCCAATCAGGGCCCAAATATTGTCCCAGAGACTCTCTCCAACAGAGCCCTGGACTCAGAGGCTGAACCTATTATAACCCCCAAATCAGGGCAGAAGTTTAGAGGTGATGGGGGGGGGGGTCCTTATAGGAGCTTGCGGGCCAGTCCAAGGCCCTTTGGCGTGGGGGGGAATCTGGGAATCTCAATTTCACATCACAGAATTCCAGAGCTGGGAGGCATCTAGCCTGGCCCAATTCTTTATAGAAAGGTTAAGTTGACCTACCCAGGATCACACAGTGAGTAAGTAGCATAGTCAGGACTCCCACCCAAGTCTCCTGACCCCAAGCTTAATGCTCTTTCCACTAGAATCTTCCTTTGCTCCGATTGGAGCTTCAGCTCTGCACAAGGCACATTTATAAACCTCAGTCTATCTTATAGACCACCTCCCTCCCCACCCCTCCAAAGGGAGGATCTGCCCCCTTCTGTCTCCAGGCTGGCCTGCACAGAAGGAAAAAGTCAGTCCTGGGTATGCACAGAGCGCACAAGTCCTAGATGGAGAGAGCACTCACATAGTATATGCTTCCTCTAATGTTTTCTCCAATCAATAACACACCCTGTGGTACCTATGCTCATCCTAAAGGGTCACCTGCCAAGGTCTGAAGTAGCCAGACAAGGGTCCAAAGAGGAGACAGAACATTTAGGTTTCCTCTCCCTCCACATAAGAGGAATTCATTTTAATAAGAGATCAGACCCCAAAGGACCTTTCCAAATTGAGGCCATGAGGAACAGGTGGGGATTAGGGACTGAGGAGAGAGAAGAGTTACTCCTTTTCTTCTTTCCATAGGCCATCACTTTTGAAACCCGTATTTCTTCCCAAAGCTTGAAATGGCTTCTGCGGCCTGACCTGTTGTCTTGTCAATGCCTTCCTGGGTTGACTTGACCAAGTGCTCCGCAGCTGGGGATAAGAGAGAGATATTCACAGGTGAATATTTGCCCCCTCTGCTCCAATCCAACCATCCTCCCCACCCCCACCCCAGAAGAGTCCTTCCCCATGGATGAAGGTGGCCAAAACACAAAAAACACAGAGCAAGGTCCTCATTTGTCATGGCTGCTTAGTCTCCTACTCCAAGGGGAAGGGGCTAGGATGAAGACAGGAAAACAGCAGCACAGGGGAAGCAGATCCTTAATGGGGTCAGAGGTTCTTTAGTTCTTCTATAAAAACTCAGATCTGTTACAACACAATGGATACAGTAAGGAATAATTAGAGAATAACATGAATTTGTAGTTTACTAGTGCTCGTATCTATGAGAAACATGGAGAATGAAGAAGACTGCACCACTTCATAATAATTCACACCCACTTCCACAAAATAACTTCAGGTCTTTTCCAACATAGAAGTGCCATATTTGTTACATATCTCCTGGTGTAGTGGGAACTGTGGACAGAGATGGGCTGGTTTGTACCCACACACTCTCTCCCCCCTTTAGCAGTGATCTTGCCCCCCCCAATTGTCCTCCCTTCCCTGTAGCCATCAACTTTGTCACCCCAGGCCCACTCCATCCTCCGCCCAGTAGAGACCGGCTCACAGGCCGAGTAGCAGCCGCTATTTATTGCAGTATCGATGAATTTTTACCATTTTTATAAAGTCCCTTTTTTAATATGTCACTGATAAAGTTTTTGAATATTATACTTCCAATCCCGTTTTCCCCATAAAGCTTTGTGGTTTTTATTAGGTGATCTTGCATAACAATGATTTTTAGGATCACATCCAGCTTGTTACAGCCAAACTGACTACATATAGAGTAGCTGAATCCATGAAGTAGCAGCCAAGTGTTCTTAGTCAAATCCAACGGGCCAGGAAAACCTCAGGAAAATCGAGACCTAGTTCCCATAAGTTTTACTGTTTGTCCTTCGTTCTTGAAGAGAAACATGACTTCAGGAAGATGATGTCATCACCTCCATGAATTAGTTTTAAGTGAGAGAGGGCTGTGCAAAGTCACCAGTCTCATTTTCTGCTCCGGAGCCATCTGGATCCAGTGGCAAAATATAGATCATGGTGACTGGAGATGGCTCTGGATACGGCGGGAGGCCTTGGCCTTTTCGAGCTAAAGTCTTTAGCAGGTCTCAGTTTCACTTTAGCTGGAGAGGGAACTAACCCTGCTAATTGCAACCAGTGCCTTACCTGACCCAACCTTCTACATCTTTTTCCCTGGCCCACTATCATCCTCTCATCCATCATTTGATCCCCTTCCATTGTCTGACCTTTCTGTCCTGCTTCTGCGGCCTGGTCCACAGCCTGCTGGGCAGTGTCTGCTGCTGCATTTGCTGCTGCATTTGCTGAAATAGATAAATGGGGGGAAAGAAGAGAAAAAGAGATGGGAAGAGGGCAGAAGGGGAGACAGAGAGAGAGAGAGAGAGAGAGAGAGAGATGGATGGATGGATGAGGACAAATGTGGCGGGGAAGAAAGAGGGGGAAAGGGGTGAGAGTCAGGCAGACAGAGATTAATTTAAATATCTTTTATTTGGTTTATGCATTCTATTCTCTAAAAGGCTCAGGAACAAATATTGTTGACAGATGTGAATCGACCTGTCAGTAGAGACGGAGAAATGGAGAAAAATGGGCACCTATATCACCCCCATGAGTGGGAAACCACCAACTACAATCCTTCCAATAAAATAGAGGCCCATTAGGTCTTACCATTTGCCCTGCCACAATGAGTCCTCTGGTCCTCCTTGGGAGTTGCCCTACACCTGGCTGATGCACCCCAAAGCCCACTGAGCTTCCCCATCTGCCTTGAAGCTGAACTCTCCTGTATGAGCTGTCTCCCCCAATAAGAACACGAGCTCATTGAGAGCAGAGATTGTCCTTGTTTTCTATGTGTATTTTCTGCATTTAACACACAAATGGCACATAGTAAGTGCTTAATAAATACTTTTTTTCATTCTGTCTGTAGAATGCCCCTTCTCCTCTCCCAATTTGATGATATCTCCCTTTCTGGACCTACAGTTCCTGATGACTGCAATTCTATTAGTGGACATTCATTTCTTTGGGTTATGCATTGCCTTCTATATGCTGTGACAGTGGAAAGAACTCTGGGCCTGGAATCAGGCAGACTTGAGTTTAAATTCTCCCTCAAACAGTTACTAGTTATGGGATTCTGGGCAAGTCACTTAACATCTGTCTGCCTCAGTTTCCTCAACTGTAAAATGAGCATCATAACAGCACCTACCTCCCAGGGTTATTATGAGGATCAAATGAGGTAATATTTGTAAAGTGTTTGGTATATAGTAGGCACTTAATAAATGCTTTCCCCCCTTCCTTTTAAAAATGTGTTCTCCTGGTACGATTCATACATTCAGTCTTTTTATTTTCACCTTAGTTGTTGTTGTTCAGTTGTGTCCAACTCTTTGTGACCCTGTGGATCATAACATGCCAATACAGTCCATGGAGTTTTCTTGACAAAAATTCTAGAGTGGTTTGCCATTTCCTTCTACAATAGATTAAGACGACCAGAGATTAAGTGACTCGCCCAGGGTCACACAGCTAATAAGTGTCTGCAGCTAGATTTGAACTCAGGTCTTCCTGACTCCAGGCCTAGCACTCTATCTACTGAGCCACCTAGCTTCCTCTCACACCTTTGTAGGAATGAGTTTTTCAGACACTTCTTCCCTGACAGAGGTGAAGGCGGTAGCATGAGAGCCCTAGGTGCTTGCTCAATAGATGAAAGGAGGAAGGATAATCACAGAGCACAGGGCTGCTGCGGGTGCTGGAGAAAATTTCAGCATTTCTGGCTAGGCCCTTTTGTTCTGGACCAATGGCCAGAAATGATAGAGCCTCTTGGCAGATAGCAGCCTAGGCCAGGCGTTTAGAAATAAACCATTCAGAGCAGCACATAAAGAAGCTTGAGGCAGCCACCCTGTAACTCCGCTCCATCATTTGTACCCTGAATTGGGGGCTTGAATGGCCTCTAGTAGACTCTCTCTAGTCAGAGAGCAGATCTGATCCCAACATGCCACACTCTGGGGCGGTCACCCCTGTGTTCTGTCAAAGAAGAAAACCTTACCACACAGCACGAATTTTCTCTCCAAAGAGCTACAAGTGAGCTCCTTGGTCCTTAGTAAAGCAGAGGATGGGGAGGGGCAGAGGTCCTGATGACTGCAGTTCTATTAGTGGACGGTCATTCTTTGGGGTTATGCATTGCCTTCTATATGCTCTGAGACAGGGAGGTGGTGAGAAATGGACAAACTAAGAGTGTGGTGGAGAAGTCATGCAGGTAAAAACATTGGTTTCTTAAGCACTATCTTATCTTTACGTGGAAAATCTGGGTTTTCTTCAGTCCAGGGAATCTGGGAGGTCTCTCCTATGGATGGCCCTTGTTAGTACTCTGGCACTCTCTAAATCACTTTGTATTCTTTGTATTTACTGATTTGTGCAGATGTTTTACCCCCCAGTAGAATGTCAACTCCCTGAAGGCAAGAATTTTTTTTTTTTTGCTTTTTGCTTTTGTATTATCAGCATTCACCACAGAACCTGGTTTGTAATGGCCACTTCGTTTGTTTAATTGAAATTTTAAAAAAATTCCTGGAATTTTGACCTATTTATCAATCAATCAACAAGCATTTATTAAGAGCTTACTATTTGCCAGGCACTATGCTAAGATATGAGGATACAAAAACAAAACAAAACCAAGAACAAGGAAGAAAGAAAGGAAGGAAAAAAGAAAGAAAAGAATAGTTTCTGCCCTCAAAGAGCATTTAATTCTAAGTCTAATGGGTGAGACGAGGTGTATACAAATTGATACATACAAGACACACACAGCATAGATGCAAGGTGTGTGTGGTGGGAGTTGGACAATGTGATGGGTCAGAAAGAAACCCTTCCAACACTGATCCGTGGGCATCTGAGGCGGCATGGCTGGTCCTCTATTGGCCTTAGATCTGACAATGCTTTAACCCTGGAAAGTACAATCTTGCCCTTTAAACCAGGGTTAAGGCTATGACTCCCCCAGAAACTGAGGAATCTGATGCTTCCATGATGAGGCCCTCCTAAATTGGTTCCTGGATCACCTTCTTGACCCTGTCAGTAACTTCTTCTTGGTATATAGAAAGAGCCAAGAATGAACTGGGGTTTAGAAGGCCTACATTCTAGGTCCAGCTTTTCCACTAATTAGTTAAGTGACCCAGGTCAATACTTCACTTTACTTTTTTGGGTCTCTTTCCTTGTCTAAAATGCAAAGGTTGGACGAGGGACTCTCTGAAGATATGATATTCTCTGATTCTAGGAATCAACAGGAGGCCCGATATAGAATAGATCCACACACAGTAAGAGCACATAGTCAAAGTGTGTTAATTTGATTTTATCCCTAGGTCTAGTGGCCAAAACCAGCTCGGTTCATTGAAGGGGACAATGAAGCTCTACGTCCTCTTCCTAGATGGATGGCAGTAGTAGGGATAAATTCTACTAATTTTACTAATGCCGAAACCAGTCCCTAAAGGGCAGCTAGGTGATAGATAGAGAGCTGACCCTGAAGTTGGGAAGACCTGAATTCAAATCCAGCCTCAAACATTCACTAGTTGTCTGCCCAAGTCACTTAATTTCTACCTGCCTCAGTTTTCTCAACTATAAAATGTTGATTATAGTATCACCTACCTCATAGGGTTGTTGTGACTACCAAATGAGGTAATATTTATAAAAATGCTTATCACAGATAGTGCTTGGCACATAGTAGGTGCTTAATAAATGCACCCTCTCCTAAAAGAGTTAAATGATAACCCTTCCCTGAACCTTCGTCTGTCCTCAGGGATTCCAGTTTGGCCATATCCCTGGTGGCCTACAGTCATCTCAAGAAGGCAGCTCTTACCAGGAGTTTAATGAGTTTACTTCATTTTAAAAAATAAATGAACCTGTGCCAAACAGCACTTGGGGAGGAGGAATGGCATTTCAGCTTCAGGCCAGCAGTGGCAGGCAGCCTGTCCCCAGGAGACCCTGCTTTTCAGGGGAGCCAAGTTTCCCCATTCTCCTTGGGGGATTGGGAGTGGGAAAGTCCTGAGGAGCTTCTGGAAAGGGACCAATAAGAAATGAAATGCCAAGAATTTAACTTTGGGAAAACCTCTGGAGGCTGGTGGATTTCTACCCAAAGGGGAAATAATGACTAAGACTTGGCTGGCATTTATATAGCACCTTATAGTTACAAAGGTATTAGCATCTCAGTTGCTTCTTATTGGAGGAGGGGAGGAATGTCACCCCTGACTATGGCTGGGGATAAGCAACTAAACTCCAATTGAATTAATCCATAGGGGCTGATGTGGGATTCTGAGTGTGTCAAAAAGCTAAAAAGCAAATCTAGACATGGCTTGCACACACAATGACTGTTGTCATTCAGGGGGGCCGTCACAGGTGCTGCCAAAGTGAAGGGCTTTCTTCCTTCCTTGTCCCTGGATTCCCCCTCCCTCCATTTCACTGGCAAGGCACTGCAGGTGACTCCCTCCTTCCCACCATACACACACCATGGGTTTCTACTGTGTCTTCCCCTCACTTCCTTGGAACCCTTTCTAGGAAAGTAGGGGCAACTAGGTGGCACAGTGGATAAAGTACTGGACCTGGAGTCACTCTAAATCTGACCTCAGATGCTTTTTAGATTGGTGACCCTGGGCGAGTCACTTAACTCTGTTTGCCTCAGTTTCCTCATCTGTAAAAAATGAGCTGGAGAAGGAAACGGCAAACCACTTCAGTATCCTTGCCAAGAAAACCCCTAAAGGGGTCATGAAGAATTGGACAAGACTGAAAAATGACTAAACAACAAGAACAACAAAGCTTTCTGTCCTTTTCCATCTGTGCTTCTGCAACCTCTGGTCTCTGCCTTCCCCTCCCTCACACCCTTATTTCTACTCTTTCTGTTCTTGGCTTTGCTGCTAGCATCAGAGCCCAGCCAGAGAGCTGCCATCCTATCCTAATTATGCCCAGTGCTCAAGGAATCCTACTGATGGCCCTTTCCCAAGATTTCCTCCAGCACCATATTCATTTGGGGAACTTTGAATGTAACTAAACCATAGAAGTAATTGCTAACATTAAGAAAGACAGCCTCAGGGATTTCCACATTCTCAAGGGGTGGCTTCCAGACCCACTGACATCTCTGGAGATTGGAACTGAATCAACACTCGGCATGGTCCCTGGCACCCACCGCCCAAGTGCCCCCTTGGGCCCCAGGATAGGACAAGCAAGGTCTCAGAGCATCTCCTTTTTTCAAGTCCTGTTTGTCTCAGTCCAGTGAGCCTGGTCTCACTAGCATGGTCACTTTAAGAAAGAAACTTCTCTTGGAGGGGGATTAAGGAGGACTAGCTCTCTCTCCAAGAATGTAGGACAGGGATGGCAGAATAGAGCAGAGCAGAAATAAGCCGACTTGTTGGATTCAGACTTTCAGGCTGCCTTTGCCTCTCACTAGCCCTGGAAGCAGCACCTGGACATATCAGCTGAGCTCAGGCTCCCTGAACCTACCCCTGAATAGGAAACAGGAGTTATGTTCTATCCTGCTACCCTGCTCCCATTTTGCACATCATCTCTCACCGGCTTCCTGGGCAGCTCCCTCTGCTTGTTTCTTCAGGTCCTGGAAGCTCTTGCTGGCCATCTCGAAGGGGCTGGCTGATTGGGCTGCAGTGGATGAGATTGGGTGGGGTCGGGGCCAGGATCCTTGGGAGGACCGTGACTGTTGAGATGCTTCCCAGCTCTCTCTTGATACAGCTGCTGCAGCGGTTCAAGCCTTATGCAGCCAAAGGGCCAGCCCACACCCACAGGGAGTGGGGAGAGGGCGGGGCAGGTGGCACAGCTTGCCAAGGTTCCCAGCTCTAGCCCTGGAGGAAGGGATTGTCTATGGGTATTTTTCCAGACTGGCAGTTCTTTTCAATGTTAATCTGTGTTGGCCTGCCCCTGAAAGGTATGTGTGTGTGTGTGGGATCATCCGTGCTGATCCGGGGCCTACTACTAATCCAGGACTGGTTGGGGTGGAATTGGGCTTGGGTAAGGGCTGTATAATCAGGAGTCAAGGTTAATGCTAAGATGAGGTCAGAGTCAGGGCATATTTCTCTGTATGAGGCAGGGAATATGGTATCAGATCACTTGACAAGGTCTCAAAAGAACTAGATTCTGCCATTGACTTGCAATATGACCTTAAATAAGTCATCCCCCTTCACCTCAGTTTCCCCATTTGTAAAATGAAAAGTTTAGACTCACTGTCTTTCTATTCCAAGTCAGTCTGAAGTCAATCTGTTATCTCATTGCTTTTCTCTGTTCCCAGCATCTACCCCAATTTTCTACCTCTTCCTTATCTGTTGTTTGGATAATAGCCTGCTGCAGGCTGTAAAACCCGAGATTCTCACCAGAGAGGAATGAAGGGGAGAGTTGGCAAGCAAAGATGAATGGAATTCCTGGGGTCAGGACAGAACACACTGGTGCCTGACCAGATGAGGACTGCATGGGGCTTTGGGGATCCAGCGGTTTGTACTGGGTTTGGGGCAGGCTGTTCTGCTAACTTAAGAGCTGTGTGACCTTATGCATGATGCTTAACTTCTCTGATCCTCAGTTTCCTCCCTTGTAAAAAAAAAAAAAAGGTGACGTTGTACTAGATGATCAGTAAGGTCACTTCTGGCTCTAAACTCTACAATCCTATGAAATCATACAAATTTTCAAGTGAGTCCTATGTCCAGATTAGGCTTAACTCAAAGCCAATCCCTGGGTTGGACAAATATCATGACCGAGGGGCTTATAAAGAGAAGTTCTGACATCAGCCTAACTGCTGTCTTTGAATAGAGCATTCCAGGTCTGGGATTTCAACCCCTTAATTATTTAAATCACAAGGTTAATGGAGAGGAAGTTTTCCGACCTGCAGCTGTAGCCCAATCTCTCACATTATTCTCAGCATCTGAGTGTGTCACACAAATGCAACTGTCTTAAAAACATGGATTTAGAGCTGGGACGGACCTCAGAGATTATCCAGTCCAAATCTCTTATTTTACAAATGAGGAAATTGAGGCCAGGAGAAGTTAAGGGACTTGATTAAGGTCATACAGGCAGTAAGTAGCAGACCTGGGATTTGGACAGAACCTCTCAGCCCAAGTCCACTTCTTTCTTGCTCATTTAACAACTGAAATTTAATAAACACTGGGAGGGGAGAGTAAGAGGTGCCAGTCTGTATTTTGGGGAGTCTGTAATCTGATGTGGGAAATAAAACCAACACATAAAAAGCAGAAGAACTTGAAAGAATCTTGAATATGCTTCAGTTGCAGCATCATATCTGGAGAATAGGATCTGCTGGATAGAAACTGGCTCTTGTTACTTAGAAAACCTGGCTGGTGCTTAGTCCTTGGGAAAAAAAAAAAAGAAGACAATTCAGGAGTCTAATAGGGAAGAGAGTATGGGGTGGGTGGGAAGGAGGGAGGGTTTGTTTTAACTGTGGTTTTGAGTCCTGCTTAACCAGCTCTCATAACTCTGCCCCCATGCCAACCCGATTAGCCAGGAGACCTGGCAGCTCTACCCTCCATGAGTTGCAATGACCACAGTAATGGGTTAAAGGCCTTCATGGCTTCTTCCCAGGTAGAGCAGGAAGCAGCATCAGGGAATTGATGACCTTTAAATATCTTGGTCTGAGAGAGGGGCATTTTAAACATATGAGTAATCACAGCGGGAAGAACAAAAGCTCCAAGGATAGCAGTCGAAAATATTGATGTGGGCTTGTTTCCCAGGCTGGAGATTCACGTTAGATTGCATGTGTTTGTTGCTGTATGGGGAGTCGGGGGGAGAGGTGAAGAGGGAGGGGGAGGAAGGAAGCTGTGTCCTGCAGAGCTCGGTGCACACGCATCAATGTTTATACGCTGGTGTTGTGCATCAGTCTCGTGGTTGTATATGCATGCGTGTGTAGGGGAGGCCATGGGTAAGCCATTTAGTCTTTCCAACACTCAGCTTCCTCATCTGTAAATACCATTAACTCCCAGGGTTTCATTTGAGGGTCAAATGAAATAATGGATAGGACACACTTTGCAGACTTTGCACACTTCACAGTTTCCAAAGTGATTTCTTCACAACCACCCTGGGCTGGAGAGAATGAAAATGTTTTTGTCTGAAATGTCCTCCAATTTGCCAATGGAGCTGTGATCTCACTGACGTAAGTGTTGCCTCCAATGATACAGACTCATCCATACCTGGGCAACTCTTGTCCATGTCTTTCCAAACATTTATGTGTATGTGTGTGTGTGAGACGTGTGCACATTTGGTCATAGTGGGGGCACTTAAATTCTCTTGAATTCATAGTGATACCCATAGGTCACATTGTCTACTGGTCATCTCTTGCTTCTACTAATTATAGTTATCCCTTCCATATGGTGACTTTCCGCATCGCAGTTTATATATATCATGGTTCAGCATAAAAAATTAAATAGGAATTTGGGGGGAGTTTTGAGGAAGCCACAGATGACACACAAAAGGTTTAGAAACTCAGAAATGCATAAAATATATGTATAGCGTTGTATAATATCAACCCAAATTTTACAATAAGGTACTATAAACACCCATAAAAGAAAAAGAAAAAAATACAAAGGGAGGGCCAAAAAATTTTACATGTATTTTCCAGATCATGGGGAGCACAGTGTCCCTCTCTCTTCCCCACCATGTGGAAGGGATAATTGTATAGCTAGAATTTCCATAGCACTTTAGAGTTTGCAAAGTCCTTTGACAAATATAATCTCATTTGATCCTCACAACAATTATTCCCATTTTACAGATGAGGAAACTGAGGCAAACAGAAGTTAAATGACTTGCCCAGGGTCACATAGTTAGTAATAAAGGCAAAGATTGAAGCAGAGCCAATTGACACGATGACCTCAACTGATAAGCGTAGACCAAATGCACCATCTGCAGTCGCACTTCCCTGCTGAGAAGGTGAAGATATGTCTTGTTATCAGTTCTTCAGGGTTTAAAATTGTTTATTAAAATCGATCGGTTTGACAGCTTTTGTGGCTGCTATCCTTTACATTGTTGTGGTCACTGCGCATATTGTTCCCGTGCTTCTGTTTTCTTCATTCTGCATCCTTCATACCAGCCTTTCTATATTTCTCTGAATTCTTTCCATTCCTCATTTTACAGCACAGTCGTAATCCATCAAATGCATACATTGTGATTCATTCAACCATCCCCCAGCTGATGGGCTTGCCTTTGTCCCCAGTTATTTGTGCTACTTCAAAAAGTGCTTTTATGAATATTTTGCTGTATTTGAGACCTGCCTTATTCCCTTGGGCCACTGTCAAATACTGGAATCACTGTGTCAAAGAATATGAATAGGTTAGTGACTTTTTTTTTGCATAATTTCAAATCGTTTTCCAGGATGGTCTGGCAAATTCACAGCTCTTCTGAGGGCGTATTAGTATGCACATCTTTCTAAACCTCTCCAACATTTTTCTTTTTATCATCTTTGCCAGTTTGATGGGTATGAGGTGAAAATTGATTTGTTTTAATTTACATTTCTCTTATTATTAGTGATGTGGATCAAGTGATTCCAAGTTTAGTATTCTATTCACTCTGGCATTCTGATTCTCTGACATCTCTGATGACATCTTTCAAATACTTCTCCTACTTAATTCTTTGTTTGTAATGTGCTGCAGCTTGTACATGCCAATCATTGACTTCTCCATTGCCCTTTGAGTGAAAAATAACAGACCTTATTATGAACAAGAAAGAATCGGTAACCAAGAGAACATCACTAAGTACTGAGCTTTCTCATCCATATAAAATTTTTATGAAAATAATCTATGCTGCCACTGAGGGCATTCTTGAGGAGAATATTAAGAACGAAGAAGCAGGCTTTCCTAGGTAATATTTCACAGTGGGCCACATCTTTACCATCATGCAATTAACTAGAACATACAGAGAATACAATATCCCACTTCTTTTCAGTTTCCCTTACTAGCTCATCATTCATATTCCAAGGCTCTGTCTTGGACCCTCTTTTCTTCTCCCTCTAAACTCTAGAATTTGGTGACCTCACCAGTTTAATTATCATCTCTATGCAAATGGCTCCCATAGTTCTATGTCTAGCTCCAGTCTTTCTCTTAAATTCTAGTCTTACATCAACAACTGCTTATTGGACATCTCAACCTTGATGTGTCTAAAACAAAAATCATTACCTTTTGACTACCAAACCTAGCTCTTTCCCAGACTTCCCTCTTTCTGACAGGGACTCCACCATCCTTTCAGTTTCTTTGGATTATGATCTCAGTGTTACTCTCTTATCTTCATCTTCCCTCACCCCATATACCCAATGAGTTGACAGATCTTGCCATTTAAACATCTGCAATATTTCTTGTATCCCTCCTTTTCTGACCACTCACACAATGACTACCTAAGTTCAGAACCTCATCACCTCTCTCCTGGACTTTTACTATGGTTTCCTAATTGGTATCCTTGCCTCAAATCTCTCTATTTTTTGACACAGCCACCAAAATGATTTTTCTTAAATTCATTCATTCAATAAACATTTATTAAGTGCCTACTCTGTCCCAGGCACTATGGTGAGCACTGGTATAAGTCTTACCAGTTCACTCCCTCAATGAACACACTCCTGTGATCCTATATTGCCTCTAAGATAAAACTTCTTTGTTTGGCTTTTAAAGTCCTTTCCAGTCTGATTCCAACCCATGTTTCCAGCCATTATTCCCCTTCCTGCACTCTAATATTTAACCAAACTAGCTTTGCATAGTTTGTATAGTATGATGGATCTCTTGCACCATGCATCGTAGCCTATCTCTACACCTTTACATGGCTTTTCCCCATGACTATAATGTTCTCCTTCATTGCCTCCTTATAGAACCTCTCACTTCCTTTTTATGTTTCCTGCCTTCCTTCAAGATACAGCTCAACTACCCCATTCTACAGGAAGTCTTTCCTGGTCCCCTCAACTATTAGTGACCACCTTGCCTAATTGTCCTGTGTTTATTTTATATTCTGTATTTACTTATATAAGCATATGTTATCTCCCTTAATAGAATAGAAGAGATCAAAGACCCTTTCATTTGCGTCTTCATATCCCAAGTTTCTAGCATAATGCCCAGAACACAGTAGGTGCTTAATCCATGCTTATTAATTGATTAGCTATAAAAAGTATTTGATTCAATGGAGCAAAATAATACCCTGTAGGTTCTCTTCCAATAATCTGTTTCTCCATGTATATGTCAAAACTATGTAAGGATTTCTTGAAATATAACAATAGAGATAACCTTGTTCAATGGCCCTCTAATAATTAATTCCAAATTAAGTTTGAAGCGTCAAGACACTTGCATATCATAGATGTTTGCCATCGTGGAGGAGATCCAGAGGAGAGTCTAAAGAAAAAAGAGATTCACTATAGATAGTGAGATTCTCCTGGGGCTCCTACTTAAAGATAATATTCTGATGATTATATTAAGCCCCAGGGTATTTCAGGGTCTCTTAAATGAGATCTATAATCATATTAAAAAGTTTCATCTAACTACCCACACTGGGAAAAACAAGTGGATTAAAAATTTCTGTTGTCCAGACTACAATATACAGTTGAATGGGCAACATATAAGGCTTGTCCATCATTATATATCTATACCTTAGCTCTTTTTGTATCTTTATCCACATCTATGCCCATATTTATATTATTTTTGTACCTATATTTATATCTGTATAATGACCTATAGACACTGAAAATGCATGAGTTGGGGAGTTCAAGAGTGAATGGGAGAAGCAGAGTGAGTAATTTCCTAGAAGTTCTTTTAATGAACTTAAGCTTCTTCCTGAAATAAAAATCCATCTTTTTCATGACAATGTCTTTCTGGTGATGTGGGTGGCTTAGAATCATGGAATAGTACTGAAGGATTATAGTTGAGGATCTTGTTTACCAGATGAGGAAAGGAAGGTCCAGAGAGGGTAAATGGTCTTGCCCTAAGGATGTGAGAATCAGGATTCAATCCAAGTTTTCTGAATCTCCCCCTCCTCACAATTAGATTTGATTTACTCTCTATAAATCCAAGTCAAAAACTGCTGCCCTGTACAAAGGTGGGGCAGTGATTCAGCATAGTGACCTGAAGGACTGAACAAATAGTATCACAGAAACACGGATTATAGACTGGAAGAGATCTTGGAGGTCAATGAGTCTCATCCTGTCATTTCACAGATAAGGACATTGAGACTTAGGTAACTTGCTCAAGTGACCTTTCTCAAGGTCACACATAAAGGACAATGGAGCCCCTTGACAACAAGGGAGCTTAGGTGACCAGAGCCAGCACTGGGTTAGCCAGTCAACTGAAGGCCATTTGAGCCATTGTTCTAAGCCCAGGAGTCAGACCCTGAGGCAGATTGACTTTTAGAGAGATGACTTCCCCTGCCCTTCTTAATTTCCTCCCCCCCAATACAGGAAAGAGAAAAAGTCAGATTGTGCAGAAAAGTTCTTAATGGAAGAACTCATTGATTGGATTTCCACTTTGTAGATGGGAATAGATGAGATCATCGTAAAAGGAAAGAGAAGAGAGGCTAAGTCAAGGGTGCAGCCCAGAGGAGCAGGGTCAGGGGACGAAGCCTATTATGTTGGAACAGATCATAAAATGATCAATCTAGACCTGGAAGGGCTCTGAGGACATCTAGTCCAACCCCCGCATTTCATTTTTTTAACATCTCTTTTTCACATATGAACTGAACAATCATCAACAAACACAAACAGTCCACTATACAAAGAACAAAAAAGATCTTTTTATACGTGTGAGTTGTATGTAATTGTAATGTATATATGTCTCTCTCCATCCCACTCCATCACTTTCAGATTTCTGGAACCACTTTGGGTCTATTTGCTTAGATTCATAGGTTATAAGCCTCTGTGTCCACTGAACCACCCTTGACCAAGGCCAAACTCAATACACGATATTTACTTCAAATCAGGTAAAGGTCATGTTTTAAAAACAGAATGTAAGGGAAATAATTAGGTATTAAATCAACAACAAAGATTCCATCTCAAACTACTACTTCCTAAACTTCTAGGCCTGAAGGGTTTTAGTCTAATCATCTCTACTCCCTGGGCTAGCTTCTCAGCCTGATCTGTAATCCAGGAAATGGTAAAAGGGGTATTGCTTATCAGAAGCACCTTGACTCTTCAGTGCCTAGAAGGCATTGCATCTGTTTATTCCAAGTGTTCATTGACAGCAGGAGTGATCTCTGTATGCCTTATTATACATGTTGAAAATATAATTTACTGTAAGATTGTAATTAAATGACTCTGAGAAGAGTTCCATCTCTTTCCCTGGGAATGCATGAGTCATCATGTCAGCGGCAGTAGCAGCATCACTGGACTGGGGTTAGGATACCTGGGTTCTAGGTCCTGACTACCTAGGTCTTAGACAAATCCCTCTATTACTAAAGATCTTAATTTACTCATCTGCAAAGTAGGAATATCGAACCTAGGTTCTATGGTTCTAAAGAGAAGTTGCAGACATAGATAAAATCAGTAATCTGGGTTCAATCATTCCCTGGACTCAGGATGTCAGTTTCCTTAGCTGTGCTAATGAGAGGAGACCTGGGATCATTCCTTATATAGGAAACAGGAACTTAGTGAGTAAGCCAAAAGGGAATGTGCAATTTGAAACAGAAGGAAACAGGGGGTCTGACTGACAAAGGGTTGGCAAGATGTAGACAGGCTCAAGGCTAAGATGATAGCCCTCTACCTTTACCACTAGAGACCCCACATTCACTTGAGAAACAAATCTGAGCCTAGAATAATGAGGAAGCAGCATGGTGTAGTGAAAAGAGTTCATTTGGAGTCAGAAGACCTGAATTCGAATTGTGGCTGCAAAGCTCCTACTGACCTGGGCACTGACTAACGGCTCAGTTTCATCACCTAAAAAATAGGGATGATGCTTGTACTGCTGTTTCTCAGCATTGTAATGAGTGGTGTGCTTTTTAAGTTTCAGCACGGCTTTATTGTTATAGCAGCGGCTAACATAATAATTACATTAATAATAATAAACAGTAATAGTTGAAGATGAGCTTCACTGAAGGATAGAACTAGTATGAACAACATTCTGGCTCGTAGATTATAGATTTTGAGCTGTAAGGGAGAGACCTTATAGGTCATCTAGTTTAACCCTATTATTTTATGGATGGGAAAACTGAATCAGCTCAAGGAGGTTAAGTGACTTGTCCAAGGTCACATAAGTAGGAAGTTTCAGAGCAGGATTTGAACCTAGACTATCTGATTCCAGACTTGGCACTCTTTCTTTCAACTATACCACACTTTCTCTCTTTGAATTGGACAGAGGGAAAGGAGTCACATGAGAAGGTAGAAGCCCCAGGAAGACCAGAACCATAGAGAGGTCAAGATGAGGAATGAAGGCAGAAAAGGTAAAGTTAATAGTAGATGACTTGGAATCAAAGGAAATGGCCAGACTGGAGAGACTGGGAAGCTGCTTCTGGGAGGGACTGATACCAACAGTTCTGGAAGTGGTACCTGGTCAAATCTACTGAGGTCTAAAAGAAGGGCACTCTGGCTCACCCCTCTGGGACTCTGCCTTGTTTGAATTGGACTTGGTCATGTGATGATTCTTTTTGACTTTGTTTTGTTTTCCTTAGCTCTCAGTGAACTTGTCCTTTTAAGACTTCAAGTCTCTTTTCAGTTTTTCCACTGGCTCAGTCACTACTCATAGAGTAGAGATAAGACATCCCTAAATGCCAGGTGTGTTTGCTAAACCTTGGGAGGGCCGATAGGGCTGGGATAAAGGCAGAAGGAAGATCCAGGGGGAGAGATCTGGGGCAACTGTGAACTCTGGAGAGCTCTTCTTTCCAGGGCAATCCAGCCTAGAGTCTGGTGTCAGAGCACCAGGCCAAGTGTGCCCCAGGGGATGGAGCATATTGCAATGGAAAAAGTTCTGAATTCACAGTCAAATTCCAGCTCTGTCGCTATATGAGCTTGGACAAATGATTTAACCTCTCTGGACCTCAGTCTTCTTATCCAGATAGAGCAACCCCTTCAGGTTCAATGGCCCTTTTCAGAGTCAAAGATAAGTCAGACTGTATAAATACGGTAGAAAATCCATTGGATTCTCTACCAACAAAACAGTGTATAATATTTACATTTTTTTTTCTTTTTGGGTGAGGCAATTGAGGTTAAGTGACTTGGTCAGAGTCACACAGCTAGTGAGTGTTATGTGTCTGAAGTCAAATTTGAACTCAGGTCCTCCTGACTCCAGGGCTAGTGCTGTATCCACTGCGCCACCTATCTGCCCCTAGTGTATAGTATTTAACAGAGCCTTAATAAATGCTCATTATCTTATCGAATCCACCTGGATTCAATATTTCTCAAACATCAATGTTTTTAATTAGAGCAGAATAGCAAAGAAAATAACAAGGAAAACGTTATAATCTGGATCATTATTGTTGTTTAGTCATGTCCAACTCTTTTTGGTCCCATTTGGGGTTTTCTTAGGAAAAATCCTGGAGTGGCCTTCCACTTCCTTCTCCAACTCATTTTACAGATAAGGAAACTGAGGCAAACAAGGTTAATGTGACTTGCCCAGGGTCACATAGCTAGTATGTGTCAAAGGCCAGATTTGAGCTCAGGTCTCCCCGATTCCAGGCCCAGCGCTCTATGCACTGTGCCACCTAGCTGCCCTTACAATCTGGATTAGGGAAGGAAATATCCAGTGTTGAAATCATAGGTATTATGAAGTAATGCAGTATACAGTTATTTCTTAATCTTTAGCCTTTCCTAACCACTTTTTCTCTAATCCAACAGTGTGTTGACATATTATGATTTTTATTTTAAAAAAGAGGACTAAGTGAACATTATGATTTTTTTCAGCTATTTGCAGGACTGTCCATGTAGAGGAAAGATTGGATTTGTTCTGCTTGGCCCCAGAGGGCAGAGTAGGAGCAGCAAGTGGAAAAGAAAGAAGAGTAGACTTGCATTTGATGTGGGGAAGAACTACCTGAGAGTCATCCCAAAAGAGGAACGGGCTGCCTCAGGAGGGTGGTTTTTCCTCGATGCAGGTCTTCAGGGACTAAGGTTGGTTGATCATTTGTTAGGAACAACTTTATCCTTTTTTTTTAATAATTAATTAATTAATTTTTAGTTTTCAACATTCACTTCCATAAATTCTGAGTTTTAAATTTTCTTCCCCTCCCACTTCTTCTCCCCTGCCCAAGACAGCGTACAATCTGATATAAGCTCTACATATACATTCATGTTAAGTATATTTTCCCATTGGTCATGATGTAAAGAACAATTAGAACTAATGGGAGGAACCATGAGAATGAAGCAATAAAACAAAACAACAAAGGAAAAGGAGAGCAAATAGCATGCTTCCATCTGCATTCAGACTCCACATTTCTTTCTCTAGATGTGGACAGCAATGTCCATCGTGAGTTCTTCGGAGTTGTCTTAGATTCTTGCATTGCAGAGACGAGCCAAGTCTATCAAAGTCAGTCATCCCACAATGTAGCTATTATTGTGTACAATGTTCTCCTGGTTCTGCTCATTTCATTCAGCATCAGTTCATGTAAGTCTTTTCAGATTTTTTGAAAGTCTGCCTGCTCATCATTTCTTTTTTTTTTTTTAATTAATTTGTTTTGATATATCAACAATCACTTCCATAAGCTTTTGAGTTTTAAATTTTTCTTCTCATCCCTTCCCACCTCCCTCTCCAAGACGGCTCACAATCTAATATAGGCTATGCATATACATTCCTATTAAACATATTTTCACATTAGTGATGTTGTAAGTAAGAGTTAGAACCAATAGGAGGAACCACCAGTAAGAGGAAACAAAACAAAACAGAGGGGAAAAAAAATAACAGATAGTATCCTTCGATCAGCATTCAAACTCCACAGTTCTTTCTTTGGATGTGGATAGCTGCTCATCATTTCTTATAGCACAATAGTATTCCATTACATTCACATACCACAACTTGTTCAGCCACTCCCCAATTAATGGGCATCCCCTCAATTTCCAATTCTTTGCCACCACAGAAAGAGCTGCTATAAATATTTTTGTACATGTGGGTCCTTCTCCCATTTTTATGATCTCTTTGGGATATAGCCCTAGAAGTGGTATTGCTGGGTAAAGGGCATGCACAATTTTATAGCCCTTTAGGCACAGTTCCAAATTGCTCTCCAAAGTGGTTGGATCATTTCACACCTCCACCAACAATGTGTTAGTGTTCCAATTTTCCCACATCTTCTCCAACATATTTTGTCATGTTAGCCAATCTAATAGGTGTGATGTGGTACCTCAGAGTCATTTTAATTTGCATTTCTCTCATAAATAGTGATTTAGAACATTTTTTCATATGACTATAGATAGCTTTAGTTTCTTCCTCTGAGAAATTGTCTGCTCATATTCTTTGACCATTTATCAATTGAGGAATGACTTGTATTCTTCTAAATTTGACTCAGTTCTCTATATATTTTAGAAATGAGGCTTTTATCAGAGATGCTGTCTGTAAAAATTCTTTCCCAGTTTTCTGCCTCTCTCTTAATCTTGGACGCATTGACTTTATTTCTGCAAAAACTTTTCAATTTAATGTAATCAAAATTATCCATTTTTCATTTCAGAATGTTCTCTATCTCTTGTTTGGTCATAAATTCTTCCCTTCTCCATACATCTGAAAGGTATACTATTCGTTGCTCTTCTAGTTTGCTTATAGTAACAGTCTTTATATCTAAATCCTGTACCCATTTTGACTTTATCTTGGTATAGGGTGTAAGATGTTGGTCTATGCCCAGTTTCTGTCATACATTTTTCCAGTTTTCCTAGCAGTTTTTGCTAAATAGTTATTTCTTATTCCAGAAGCTGGAGTCTTTGGATTTTTCAAATAGTAGATTAATATAGACATTGACTGTTGTGTTTGGCATACCTAACCTATTCCATTGATCCATCAGTCTACTTCTTAGCCAGTAGCAAGTAGTTTTGATGATCGCTGCTTTATAATACAATTTAAGATCTGGTACAGCTAGACCACCTTCCCTTGCATTTCTTTTCATTAGTTCCCTTGATATTCTGGACTTTCTGTTCTTTCAGATAAATTTTGTTGTTGCTTTTTTCTAGCTCTATAACATAATTTTTGGTAGTTTGATTGGTATGACATTGAATAAGTAAATTAATTTAGACAGAATTGTCATTATTGTATTAGCTTGGCCTACCCATGAGCAACCGATATTTTTCCAATTATTTAGATCTGATTTTATTTGTGTGAAAAGTGTTTTGTAATTGTGTTCATAGAGTTCCTGGTTTTGTTTTGGTAGGTAGACTCCCAAATATTTTATAATGCCTACGGTAATTTTAAATGGAATTTCTCTTTCTATCCCTTGCTGCTGGGCTTTGTTAGTAATATATAGAAATTCCAATGATTTGTGTGGATTTATTTTATATCCTGCAATGGGAATAACTTTAAAGGGGAATCTCGTGTAGTCGTGCGTTGGATTCCATGGACTCTGAGATACCATGATTCTATTTTAAAAAAACACGTAAAGGAATATAATCTTCTACAGATTCCTACAGCATTAATGGGAGAGGGCATACTCTCAGACAACCAGCTAACTAGGGTTGCATTCTAGCTGGGATACCTTTCACCATGTTGTATCATACTGTTGTTCTGCTCCCACATC
Organism: Vombatus ursinus; assembly: GCF_900497805.2. Taxonomy (NCBI): domain Eukaryota; kingdom Metazoa; phylum Chordata; class Mammalia; order Diprotodontia; family Vombatidae; genus Vombatus; species Vombatus ursinus. The sequence goes on from NW_020940527.1 coordinate 23,115,162, forward strand.
TGCAGCTGCCATTTTTTTTTTGCCTCCAAATCTATTGCTTGCTACTTCCCCACAGAGCTATTTTTATATTTGTTGCTGAGATACTGCTGGGTTTTTTCCAACTGAGCTGTTGCTTTCTGACGAAGCTGTCTTCAGCTGCTAGGCCTTTGTCCTCAGAAGGAGACGGCCCATTCTCAGGATGAATGAAAATATTTCAGCTCTTTTGTTAATCTGCCCATAGTGCCACCCAGTCAGCACAGAAAAAACAATCTCACGTCAAGATTTTTCTTCTCTCATAGTTTGCAAACCTCATTCTCCTACCGTGTGAATTACTCTAGCTCTGCTTAATATTTAGTTGGAGTTACTTAATTCCTTTATTCTTCAAGCAGCTATCACCAGTCATTTAAACTTCCCAGAAACTTTAACAAGTCACAAGGAGGCACTAACAATACTGTAACTGGCAATTTTTGTCTTGGTTTCCTACAAGTTACTGCTTTGTAAAGTGAGAGAATCACCTACGACGACCTCTAAGTTTTCTTTCCTAGAGGCAGTTAGATTGCTTGGTGGACAAAATGCTAGCCATGGAGTCAGGAAGAACTGAGTCCATATCTGGCCTCAGAAACTTGCTTGCTATGTGACTGTGGGTAAGGCACTTGAAGTCTGTTTGCCTTAATCTACAGGAAAAGGAAACGGCAAACCACTCCAGTGTCTTTGCCAAGAAAACTCCGTGGATACTATGGCCCATGGGGTCACGATGGGTTGGACAAGACTGAACAGCAAAGTTCTTTTTAGTTCTGTTTATGATCCTATGAACTTGGCTTGACAGGAAGAAGGACTAAAATAGGATAAGAGGACAGACTAAGAGGTACAGGACAGACTTTTATTACCTAATTGTGCTTCCCTATGACGTAGGGAAACCCCTCCCATCCCACGAGGTGGTGTCGAATTCTTTTAGAGCAGCCATCTGAAGGGTCCGACCACATTAAATCTGGGTGTAGCTAAAGAAGACTGAACATCAATTTTCCTCTCCCTGAGTCATAGATGCAATTTAACTATTGGTTTTGTCTCCAGTTGAATTCAGTGTAAATGGGACAAACTCCAGGTGAACTAGGTAAGGAGACCAATATGACTGAACTGTAGAGTATGTGGATATAAATATATAATATGTAATATAATATTACATGTATAACATATATAATAAAAGTCATATAATATATAATATAAATGTGTGTATATATATATATACATATATACAGAGAGGAAGAGAAGAGAAGAGGAGAGAGAGAGAGAGAGAGAAAGAGAGAGGAAATAGAGAGAGGGAAAAAATTATAAAAAGCTTTAAATGCCAAAGTCATTTAACATCTCTAATGTAGTTACTATCTCCAGTAAGAATTCTAGGAATTGGTGAGCCGGTTGCCAAGGTTCAGATATGGTCAACAAAACTGATTGAAAAGACTTTATCACCTTCTGTCCTCCTCTTTTCTCCCATACTATTTTTCAACAAATAAAACATGGTTCTGAAGCAGCTCCTATTTCCAAAATGGACTTAAATTCTTTGGAAACTATATGCAACTCATCTTGAAAGTGATGCTTTATTTGCATTTAATGAATGAGTTGTGTGAAAATAAGTGACAGCGTGTCATCGAGTGATGACACTGTAATTAAAAAAAATCCTGGGTTGGTAAATGTGTTTTGTTTTCTGCCAAAATACAATGTTTTAATGGTTGACAATCATATGAAAGATTCTGTGACACAAAATAAAAATGGACAAGTGGACAGTCAAACCTTTGATAACAAGTCACGCATTTAATAATATCAAAGGTCTAAATTCCATTAAACAAGAAGAATTCAGCATGGAATTAAGTGGCAAAATAGATGTGCTTTCAATAAATGTCAGGCCAAATAACCAATCCCACCACTTCAATGAAATTATATTTTTCCAGGCTCCCAAATCATCTCTTAATGGCTAAATCTGATGGCTTTTTCTCAGTTCTCGTTCCACTTGACCTGTCTGTAGCTTCTGACAGTGTTAAACATCTCCTTTCCCCCAGGTACCCTCTCTTCCCTTGGCTTCTGTGACTCACTTTTCTTGCCTCTCCTCCTACCTGTGTGACTGCTCAGTTTTCTCACATCACTCTCCTCCCTTCTTGGAAGTGTGGGCATCTCTCAAGGCTCTGTCCTGGGTTTTCTCCTTTTCTTTCTCTACATTCTCTGTCTTTGTTATCTCATCTGCTCCCATAGGTTTAGTTAATATCTCTATACAGATGGTTCCCAAATCTATAGATCCAGATTTTAATCTGACTCTTAATTCCAATTTTAGATTACCATTTGCTATCTGGCCATGTCCATCTGGATATCCCATGGGTATATCAATGCCTAAAAATGGAACTCGTATTTCCTCCCAAACCCAAACCTCTTCCCAACTTCTTAATTTCTGTTAAAGATACCATCATCCTCCCAGTCACCCATGATCACAACTTGGAATCATCCTTAATTCTTCCTTCTCTCACATTCCTTTTCACCCTCCATATCCAATCAATGGCCAGATCCTGTCAATTCTACCTCTATGGGCTCTCCTTCTCTACTCCCATAACTCAAAGACATCCTCTATACATCTGCCAAAGCTATATTCCTAAAATGCAGATCTGACCATGTCAGACCCCAATAAAAAATCTTCAGTGTCTCTATTGCCTCGGGAGTAAAATACAAACTTCTTAGCCTGGCATTTAAAGCCAGTGACATCTGACTCCTACCTATATTTCCAGGGTTACTTCATTTTATTTCCTTCACACACTTTCTGTTCCACTCAAACTGAACAATTAGCTATCTCCAGTACGTGACATTAAGTATTCCTCCCACTTGCCTTTGCAGAAGTGATCCTCCATGCTTGGGATGTCCTCCTTCCTCATCCCCCCCCGCTCAGAGTTCCCAGCTTCCTTCAATGCACAGTGTAGGTACAGCTACGTGGCACAGCAGATACAGTATTGGAGAAGAACTGAGTTTTGATCTGGCCTCAGATACTTATTAGCTGTGTGGCCCTGGGCAAGTTTTTTATCCTATTTGCCTCAAATGGCAAACCACTGTAGCATCTTTGTCAAGAAAACCACAAATGGGGTCATGAAGAGTCAGACACAGCTGAAATGACTGAACAAACCTCCAATATAGGTGTATTTGTTTATTTATAAATTATATAATATACTATTGCATGAACAGAGTACATGATAAACCACAAAAATATGAATTTTAAAAGAGGAAATAAAGAGGAAATAAACAATATTTTTAAAAAATTATTTTATTTAATAATAGTATATCAAACCTTTCTGCTCTAGAAAGCAATGAGATTTCATATGTTTCATTATTTTAGAAAAATCCCTATGTTTGTCCTGAAAGACAGAGCAGACTTATAAATAATAATTTGTTAATAATTAATTGTTTAGTTAATTTGATTGATGTAGTTGGTCAAAGAACTTTCCTTTTTTTGTTACTGTTTACCAAAAGATACCCAATACAACAAACAAATAATAGGTTATATCATGCAATCAACCAAAACAGCTTTTCAGCAGGAGTCATGGCCCTCTATCTGTAAGTATTCCCTATACGCAATGCGAAAACAACCAACAAAAGTGAGCTCTCTTCAACTCAGCGGAAAGTTTTTTTTAATTAATTAATATATTTTTAGTTTTCAACAATCACTTCCGTAAGCTTTTGAGTTTTAAGTTTTTCTTCCCCTCCCTCCTCACCTCCCTCCCCAAGACAGCATGCAATTTGATGTAGGCTCTACATATACATTCCCATTAAATATATTTTCACATTAGTCATGTTGTAAAGAAGAATTAGAACCAATGGGAAGAACCACAAGAAAGAAGAAACAAAACAAAACAGAAGGAAAAAAAAACAGCAAATAGTACGCTTCAATCTGCATTCAGACTCCATAGTTCTTTCCCTGGATGTGGACAGCATTTTCCATCATGAGACCTTTGAAGACGTCTTAGATCCTTGCATTGCTATGAAGAGCCAAGTCTATCAATGTTAGTTATCACACAATGTGGCTGTTACTGTGTGCAATGTTCTCCTGGTTCTGCTCACTGCACTCAGCATCAGTCCATACAAATCTGTCCAGGTTTTTCCGAAGTCTGCTTGCTCATCATTTCTTATAGCACAATAGTATTCCATTACATTCATATACCACAACTTGTTCAGCTACTCCCCAGTTGATGGGCATCCCCTCAATTTCCAATTCTTTGCCACCACAGAAAGAGCTGCTATATATATTTTTGTTCATTGGATCCTTTTCCCATTTTTATGATCTCTTTGGGATATAGCCCTAGAAGTGCTATTGCTGGGTCAAAGGGTATGCACATTTTTATAGCCCTTCGGGCATAGTTTCAAATTGCTCTCCAACATGGTTGGATCATTTCACACCTCCACCAATAACACATTAGTGTTCCAATTTTCTCACACCTTCTCCATCATTTATCATTTTCCTGTTTGGTCATGTTAGTCAATCTGATAGGTGTGATGTGGTACCTCAGAGTCATTTTGATTTGCATTTCTCTAATCAATAGTGATTTAGAGCATTTTTTCATATGACTATAGATAGCTTTAATTTCTTCATCTGAAAACTCAGCAGAAAGTTTTAAGTATAAATCCATTCCTCTTCCTTCTCCCTCCACATTTCTGTTTAATAGATGTTATCAATATTTTAGTTGTGTTTTTGTGTGACTTGAGTTTTGTATGAGGAAGTCCAGTTTGGCTAGCCTGTAGAATGCAAGAAGGGTAATATTGTGCAATAAGGCTGAAGAGGTAGGTTAAAAGCATTTTGGAAAAGACTTTAAATCCCACAGAAAGGATCTTGTCTTTGATCTTAGAGATAATTGGGAACCAGTGGAGTTTGTTGAAGAAGGGTGTGACCCGGTCAGACCTGTGTTTTAGGGAGATCACTTTGGCAGGTACATGTTATAAGCTGGATAGAGTGCTTGAGGCAGATGGAACAAGCAGGTTGCAGGATGTGAGATATGAGATAAGATGCAGGATGTGACCAGCCAGAAAGAGTGATCAAAAAAGACTGTGCATTGAAACCCCCCACCATGGACTTACCTGTGTGCTTTCACAAAGCACCCTCTCACCTGACAGTCCAGAACAACTCTCCCTCTCCTCTTTTCTGTTCCCTTTGCTTATCTGGATGGACTCTGGATGGACTCACCCCCCTTTCCTGTTCACCTTGTTTATCTCTATGACAAAGGTACTTCCAGACTATCTGTTATCCCAGGCATTCCAGAGCCCCGCTTGCCCCTCCTCCCCTTTCTCCTATCCCATCCCGCTGTATATAGACCAGACACCTAACCCCAATAATTGTTCTGCCTCCTACAGGAAGCAGGGCAGCTCTGCCTCACTTAGGGGAGCAGGGCCCTCCACCTATGCTCTGTCTCTCCCACTTGGAAACGGGGCCCTCTTGGGCGTGTTACCCCAATAAATGCCTTTCTTTAAGTTGGTGACTATCCAAGGGAATTCCTTCAGACACTAGGACCTACCTGTCTATTCCTCATCATTTCAGATGGCACCCCGAGAATGTTGGGGTGCACCCTGAACTCATCACATGGAGATTGAACTGGAGCAAGGAGGGCTTTGAGGCAGGGGAATAAATTAGACTAATTGGAATGGTCCAAATGAGAGGTGATGAGGTCCTATACTAGGGTGATGACTGGCTGAGAGAAGAGGACTAATGTAAGAGAAATGGAGGCAGAATCATCTAGTTAGACTTGTCACTGATTGGATATGAAGGATGAGAATGAGGAATGGAGAACAACTCCAGGTAAGGGTACGAACATAGTTGACTGGAAGGTTGGTGGCACGTTCAACAGAAACAGGGAAGTTCAGAGGAGGGCTAAGGTTTTTTTGGGAAAATATAATGTAATGAGATCTGTGAGGAGAGAGAAATGAAATGGAGTGGACAGAGTCTTACTCACTGCCCTGGAGTGCAGAGCCTGCTCTTTAACTGATGCCTTTCAGACAGAAAATGATCTGGTGGCTAGAGGCTTAATGTGCAAGGAGGGGGCATGGAATTTTCCAATGGCATCTGGTTGGTCATAAATGCCCCAAGAGGCCAATATCCAATGCAAAAAGGGAGAGGCTGGAAGTCTCAGAGTTCAGGAAGGGGCAGAGTTGGGTAACAATGGGCTGTAATGGGTGAAGGGTTGCTATGATTGTATAAGAGATGAGCCCCACAATTGATGACCTTGAGTAGGGTGAGTTGTTTCCCATCTTCCCACCCTCCTGGTTGATCTCATACCCCTCAGTCTCATGCCATGCCCCCCCTTTGGAGAGTACTAGTTTAAGTGAAAAGAAATGTGAGTTGAATATGTGGTGGCAGAGGGGGTGGATATGAGGGGTTAGATTCCAGAAAGAGAGGAGAAAGAAAAGGAATTAACAATTGCTTTTCTTCATGACTAACTCGCTATGTGACCTCACTGTCTCATCTATAATCTCAGGATTGGCCAGACAGGTTCTACCGAAACCAAACAAATCAAATGTTCTTCCTCATTACTTTCACCTTGGGTCTAAGTCAGGGGGAATTAACAAACATCTTTCAAGAAACTGAATAGTAACACAGCCCACATCTGTACAGAATTTTACAATTTGCAGAATGTTTTCCACACAGCTATGTGAAGTAAGCAGTGCAAGTCAACAAATATTCATTAAATGCCTACTATGTGCCAACCATTGTGCTAAGTGCTGGGGATGCAAATGTTAGTGTCTCCATTTTAGGATCATAGATGTAAAATTTGAAAGGACCTTGGAGGCTATCTGGTTCAACCCCCTCATAAACTAAGGCTGAGAAGTTGGATAATTTGCCCATGGTCACATGGGTAGTTGGTGCTGGTTGTGGGAATTTGAACCTAGGGTTTTCAATCCCTTCTCTGATACTTCTGTGATGTGGAGTTCGTTGAAGAAGGGGATGATCTAGTCAGATCTGTGTTTTTGGGAAATCACTTTGGCAGGTATATGGAGATTGACTCCAGTTAATTCCAGTTAACATCCTCGGGCCTCAGTTTCCTCAACTATAAAATGTGGGGATTGGACTACAAAGTTCTTTTCCAGCTTGCTATCTATAATCCTATGTCTCTATAAAACTGAAGCTCAGAAAAGCAATAAATTACCCAAAGTCATATGGCTACTGAGGAAAACATATTCATATTAATATTGTACTCTTTGTTTTTAGGTTCAAATCTGCCAGATATGATTTTATTTGTCATTAATCTAATATCCAAAGAGAGAGAGGGGGAGAGAGTGAGAAAGAGAGAGAGACAAAGAGAGAGAGAGAGAGAGAGAGAGAGAGAGAGATGTTCTAATGCGTATAGTACCTTGTGCCCTCCAACAAGACCCTTCTCCCAAAGACATTTGGTTGCATTTATCTTTGTTCTTGTTTAGTCATTTTCAGTTGCATCTGACATAGGAATCAACGTGGTTCTGGGTTAACTTTCAGAACATTTGAGTAACCAAGTCACTGTTCCATTCTTCTTGCACCACTCCCCTTGAGGAAACAGTGAGAATCTTCCAAAGATCTGTATCGAGAGTCTAAACTGAGCAGAAGATGGTAAGAGTCTCAGCAGAACTGAGGGCAGTTCCTATGTGGTGGCCCCCAGCCTGATCACTTCAGGGGATAGAGAATCGGAGCCCACCTTTAGACAGGTAAATATCCCCATCACTTCTGGATTGGGGAAAGCAATGATGAGAACAAGAGGAAAGTTAGAAGAGTGTATGCCACCCTGAATTTATTTATCTAAGAGAAGCTTTTTTGTCCTTAAAACTAATCATCAATCTTTCCAAGAGTGTTTTCCAAGGATTTTGGAAAGAAAAGTATTATTTCTTAACATTTCTAGAGAAACAACAGTTTTTAAATATGCCTTCACATGCTAAAGTGACAAGAACAAGATTTGATCGCATAGCTTCTGAACCCAAGCCCAGGGCTCTTTTCATCCTTCATTTTTTTTCTTTTTTCTTTTTTTTGGCTAGGCAGTGGGGTTAAGTGACTTGCCCAGGGTCACACAGGTAGTTGTGTCAAGTGTCTGAGGCTAGATTTGAATTCAGGTCCTTCTGACTCCAGGGCCAGTACTCTATCCACTGCACCATCTAGCTGCCTCACCAGTGCTCTTTTCTCAGCGCCAAGCTGGTTCTCTGCAGCTGCTACCCATATCAGAATTCCCAAGCACCATCCAAAAGCCACTGCATTCAGCTTCCTGACTGCTTCCTTGTAAGCAGGAGGCTGCATTTATTCCTCAAACTTGGCTGAAACCAGGGAGGAGGATGAGCAGACTGTCACTCAGAGTAGCAATCTTCAGCTCCAGCCTAGAAGGGGATATACAAATCCCCCAAGCCCAACCTCATACCTAAAAGGCAAAATGATACAATAGATAATCTTCCAGGCTTGGAGTCAGGTTCAAATTCTACCACAAAGATACACTGGCTATGGGACCCTGGGCAAATTACTTGTGGAAAGAAGAAAAAGAAAGGAAATAAGTATTTATTAAGAGCCTACCATGTGCCAGGCACTGTGTTGAGCACTTTATGAATATCTCATCTAATTCTCACAACAACCTTGGGAGGTGGGTGCTATTAATATTTCTATTTTACAGTTGAGAAAACTGATACAGACAGGTTAAATGACATGCCCAAGGTAATGGAGCTAGTAAGTGTCTGAGGTCAAATTTGAACTCAGGTCTTCCTGATTCCAGACATAGCTCCATCTATTGTATTACCTAGCTGCCCAAAACTGAAGCTGAGACTCAGTTTCCTCATCAACAAAATGGGCATAATAATAGCAACTACCTTACAAGATTTTTGTGAGAATCAAATGAAATAACGTATATAAAGCACTTGGCAAACCCCAAAGTGCTACCTGTTTAAATGTTAGCTGCTTTCACCTTTTCACTCCAGGTCCTAGGGAGCAGTAACAGAACAGTCCTATCCAATCGTGAATCCCAATTTGGTGGAGCCATGATTTCATTTGTGTGGGCAGTCCCCTCCACTCGTGCTTGTGATTCTTGACTTTGGGCAATTCAGTTAACTTATCAGTGTCTCAGTTTCCTTATCTGCAAAAGGAGGGGGTGCACTTGATCACATCTAAGATCCCTTCCAGCTGAAAAAAATCTCTGACCTATGATTTAAGATCCATGTATCCTTCATAGACATTCTACCTTACGAGTTGGAGGCGTTTCTCTTGTTTTTTATTATCATCAGGTACCACAAAGGAACTGTTTGAGGGGTCCATATGTTAACTCTCATGCTCATTACACCTATATTCTTTAGCCAAAAGTATTTCCCTGCCCTGGCCAGATGGCCAGTTGTTCCAGGGGCAGATCAAAAACATTGAATTAACCTTCAGAAGGAGAATGAGAGGGAAATCTTTCCCAGTGAGCTCTTTTTGGCCGAAGGGAAATCATTTGTCCTCTTTACGTGGGCTATATCATGTCTATGAATCTCCACCCAGTGTCCAGCTTGGAAGCCCCGGCTAGAGAAGGGCTCAGGACCAGAGACACATTCCGTCAGGCTTCAGGGCTTAGGCCGGCACCAGAGGTCCCAAGGTGAGAACTCTTGGCCCAGAACTCTTAGAATTATCATAGAACGTCAGAACTGAAAGGAGCCTCAGTGGTCATTGAAGCTTAGACTTAGAATTAGAAGGGACCCCTCAGGAGTCATCTAGTCTAACCACCTCATTTGACAGATGAGGAAACCGAGGCCCAGAGAGTTGAAGCAATTTGCCCAAGGTTATATAGCTTGAAAATGGCAGTCAGAATATCCAAAGTCTGCTTTTTTACCTTATTCGCCCATTTTCCATTTTTGCTTTTGAGAACTAAACAGAAGGCAAATTCTATATATAAATGTGTAAATATATACAAAATAGTACAAATACATCCTCATCTCCTCCCATTCACCTATTTCTTGGCAAATATCCCGAGCAAGAGATTAAGATCAGTACTGCTTGGGATACCTAGGTAGAGTTTTATATATGTGAGTGTGTGTGTGTGTGTGTGTGTGTGTGTGTGTGTGTTAATAGAAGAGGAAGACAGGAATCCATCTGGTGACTAGGAAAACACAGGTGTTTATGGAAATTGAGCCCAAGCAGTACCAGAAACATACTTACCTCCTTGCGTCTAGGACCTAGACAGTCCAGCCCCCTACCATCTCTCACCTGGACTATTGCAATAGGCTCCTGACTAGTGTCCCTGAGTCCAGTCCTTTCCTTCTCAATACATCCTCCACATATTGATGATGCGGTTTAGGGGTTCAGGGTACTGGGACCCCAAAATTACAACACACAGGTCCTGCCCGAAAGAATTTGACCCAAGCCTTCTTGCAGCCAAAAACAAGGTTTATTAGAACATCCATCATATTGGGCAGACTCTTAATGAGTCTGAACATGGGTAAGCAGTGGCTAGATTATAAGAATCTGACCAGTGGCTAGATTGTAAGAATCTAAGCAGTGGCTAGATTTTAGGAATCTGAGCCGTGGCTAGATTTTAGGAATCT
>NW_020940527.1:23125677-23151149 GCF_900497805.2 Vombatus ursinus
CTAGATTTTAGGAATCTGAGCCGTGGCTAGATTTTAGGAATCTGAGCAGTGGCTAGATTTTAGGAATCTGACCAGTGGCTAGATTATAGGAATCTGACCAGTGGCTAGATTATAAGAATCTAAGCCATGGCTAGATTATAAGAATCTAAGCAGTGGCTAGATTTTAAGAATCTGACCAGTGGCTAGATTTTAAGAATCTGAGCAGTGGCTAGATTTTAGGAATCTGACCAGTGACTAGATTTTAGGAATCTGAGCAGAGGCTAGATTTTAGGAATCTGACCAGTGGCTAGATTGTAAGAATCTCAGAATCTTAATGGAGACAAAATGGATCTTATATACAGAAATACTATGGCAGGGATCTAGGAGTGGCCAAGTAGTCTATGAGGTAATAGAATTCCAGGGACCTGGAGCATGTGGCCAAGGGAGAACAGAGCCTAGCTAGGACTAAGGGTGGGCAATGGCCAGGGGCCATACATAGGAAGGTAAGACAATGGAGGGGAGATTGGGTATAGCCACAATGAAAGGCCAGTTGATGGGATTACAGCCTCAAGTGAATACCAGAGATTTGGCCATGTGGGAAAGTCCAGGGTTTTTCCTTTCTGGGGCCCAGATCCCAACCCCATCATTCCCCCCTCAAACAAATGGGACCCAAATTCTTTTGGAGTAAGGGGTGAAGATCTCAGCTTCTGAAACTGCTTCCTGCTGGCAAGGGGTGTAGAGCTGTCCCTGCCTCGAGGGGGTCCCAAAAAGGAGGTTGACTGGAACAGAGCACAGGCCGCATCCAGGGAACGATGGGGGAATATTGATTGGTACCTGCTGTTTGCTACCAACTGTAGGTGAATGGCCCATAGTCTGGAAGATAAAAATCTGACAGAAAAGACTCCAGGGCCCAGATATAAAACAGGGACTAAATTTAGGGCCCAAATGAGAGAATAAAACATCCTTAGCTCTATTTGGATTCAGATAATTCAGTTTTCCAACCATGCAGTATCAAATCCACCTCATAGCCAGACTCAGGAATAGCCAGGTGGGTAAATTCCCTTTCAAGGGAACATAATGGGGAAACTGAGCAGGAGGATCCCCTCTTAGACTGAGGCTAAAATTGGTCTCTCAGCTTTTCCCAATGCTGTCTTCCCACCAGTATCACCTTCTCTGAGTAGCTTGTGGCATTTCTGTCAGATAATGGATTATTGATTATCGATGGATTATGACCCATCAGACAACTCAAATTAAAATCCTATGAGCTTTTACATCAAACAGCAAGTTTTACTAATCACAGCTTAGGAAAAACTTTTCCAAGATTTACATCTCAAACTTAAATTTATCCTAATGTAAAAAGCCAATCATTAATGATCAAATGAGATAATATTTGTAAAAGTGACAAGTATAGTGCCTGGCACAGAGTAGATGCTAGATAAATACTTATTCCTTTCCCTTGTGGGGAGTCTGTCCTGATTTTCCCAGTTGCTAGATCCCCTCTTCCAAATTACTCTGACCATATTTTGCATTTGATTTTCTGTGTACATGCCCCTCTTCCCACTCCCAATAGAATGTAAGTTCCTTGAGGGCAGAAATGATTTCTTTTGTGTTTCTGTATCTCCAGCATTTAGCACAATGCTTGGCATATAGTAGCCGCTTAATAAATGTTTGTTAAATTGAATTACTGAATTAATAATCTGGATCTAGCTGCCTGGACCTCCAAGAACACCTGTCTCTTGCTGAACTACTGGGTTGCATTCTGTTATGCATTCTGCTCTGAGCTTGGACCACCTGGGTCCTCTCTCTCAGGCCCTGTTAATTGCTTTTAATCATCAGCTGCTTTGGTTTTATCCCTGGAGGGTGTGGGGACCTGACTGTACCCTTGATTACAGCATCTGACCCCTAGGGGGAAGTTGGAAGGGAGCAATAATGAAGACAACTTTGTGGTTAGTCACAGGCTAGACTGTAAGTGGAGGAGGGTCAAGGCCCAACTGGGTGGTGGTGGTGGACACTCCCAGTTGGCCAAGGGTGTGTTGTAGATCGTTAATAGACCAATCCGCTAAAACCAAAGAAGGGGAAAAATGAAAAGGGGATGAGCAGATTAGAAACAATGGGTGGAATTTGCAAAGTGGCAGATGTAGGCTTGACAAATAAGGAAGAATTGAACATTAAAGGATCATAGATTTAGAGCTAGAAGGAATCTTAAAAATCATCTAGACCTTTGTAACCCTAAGTTTTAAAAACACATGTTAAATATTAAAAAATAAAAATAATAATAATAAAAAAAAGAAAATGAGAAAAAAAAAATAAAGTAATAACAGACAAAAAAAATCATCTAGATCAATCCCTTCATTCTACAGATAAGGAAACTGGGTTCTCAAAAGTTTAATGATTTGCCCAGTCACACAGGTAACAAATAGAACAGGATTTGAACTCAGGGTTGTTGACTCCAAATCCATGATTCCTTCCATTGCCTCATGTTAACAATTAGTGCTGCCCCAAAGAGAAACAGGCTGCCTTGGGAGGGGATAAATTTCTCTCACTGAAGGTCTTCAAGCAGCGGTGTGAGTAGAGTTGTAGCAGGATTCTTCTCCAGGTGTGGGTCACTGAAGTCTCTTTTAACTGAAACTTTGTGATTTTTTTTTTCCATTAGCCCTCAAGATTCTTGTACTCTTCATATTATTAGTGGATTGTTACCTTTGCAAACAAACCATCCCTAAGTCTCTTGGACTAAGCTATATGTAAAGGGGGAAGGAGAGGTGGGTGCCAGGTGCCAAGCACCTGAGGGTGGTGGGTATATGTGGATGGAGAGCTCATGATCCTTGAGAAGGCAGATCTTGGCATCAAACTCTGGCCTAGTAAGAACATGAAAGAGGACCAATGACATCAGAAAGGTGATGTTTTGACTTGCAAGTAAACTGGATTTAAATGAGGGAGAGCTGTACAAAGTCACCAGCCTTACTTTCTCCTCTGGAGCCATCTGGATCCAGTGGCAAGATATAGATCAGGATGACTGGAGATGGCTCCAGATTCAGTGGAAGACCTTGACCTTTTTTTTTTTTTTAAGTTTTTAAATTTATTTTAAGCTTAAATACAAAATAAGAAAAAAAAAACATTGCCATATACACAGCAGAACATGAGAGAATTCAATATAAAACAATAAATTTCCATTTCAAGAAAACTATGTAATAAATACTACAAATTGTTTTTAAACTGCCCAGCTTTGCTTCCTTGTAGGTTTTCTTTTCTTCTCTGCTGTGCACTTTTTACTTTATTTTTCCGCCTCTCCCCACTCCCTCCTGAAGGCTACAATTAGGTGCAGGAAAAAAATTATATGTATATATATACATATATATATGTACATACACATATACACTCATACACATATATGTTAAGACCTTACTATGCTTATTTCTGCTTGTCATCTGTTTCTCCAAAGATAGATAGCATCTTCTTTCGTAAGTCTAAGTCTTTCTATGTTTATCTAAATCAACTTGCTCATCATTTCCTGTACTACGGCAATATTCCAACCCAATCACATTCTTTCTGAGAGATTGTCTATGAAAGTTTTTTTCCCCAGTTTTCTGCATTCCTTCTATTCTTGGCTGCATAGGTTTTACATGTACAAGAAAATTTTAATTTAAAATAATTAAAATTATCCATTTTACATTTCAACAATGCTCTTACCTCATAATATTAGTTTGTCTGATACTACAGAATCTGCTTCCTTTACATCTTTTTCTTCCTGGTTTCTTTGAAGTTCCTGACCTTCTGTTCTTCCAAATGAACTTCGTTATTATTTTTTCAAACTCAGTAAGATAATTTTTAGTAATATAATTGGGATGGCATTACATAAATAGATTAGTTAGGTAAAATCGCCATTTTTTATTGTATTGGCTTTATCTACCCATGAACAATAAACATTACTTCAATTCTTTAGATGACTTTATTTGTAGTGTCTTATGTTTATGGTCATATAGTTCCTGTGCCTGTTTTGGCAAATATACTCTCAGGTATTTTATACTGTCTAGCTATTTTAAATGGTCTAAAACAATATTGAATAATATAGCTGACATGGAATGTAGTTTCCCTATTTTTCTCTTTTGATTAAATCTATTTTAGCTTTAACTTTGTTTGAGATCATGATTACTACCCCTGCTTTTTTTTGTGTAATAAACTCTATTCCTGATCTTTATTTTATGTTTGTATGTATCCCTCATTTTTATAGCATTTCCCGAAAGCAACTATTGTTGAATTCAAATTATTAATCTGCTATCAGTTTCTACTTTATGGGTAAATTCATGCCATTCACATTTTAAGCCATAATTATTTGTTGTATATTTTCCTCCTTCCTATTTTTCTTCATTATCCTTCTCACCCTATTCCTATCCCTCCTCACTGCTTTACTTCAACCCCTGCCCTCCTATTCCTTAACCTACCCACCCCTCCAAGATTCCCTCCCTTATCCTCTCCCCAACCTCGCCCCATCCCCTTGCTCTCTTATTTCTTTCTGAATTTAGAAGACTTTTATACCCTTCTAGATATAGTTGTTGTTCCCTCTTTAACCCATTTCTGATGAGAGTAAGGTTTCAGCAAGACTCACCCTTCCCCATACTAGCTTCTTCTGCATCAATTTTTCATTTTATGCCTCATTTGTATGAGATAATTGCTCCTTTTCATCTGTCCCTACAGTTTTTTTTAGAATCACCCTATCATACTCAGCTTAGTCCAAACCTTTATTTCAAACTACCCAAATAAAAATGATAGTCATAAAAGAACTGATAATATTTTTATATATAAGAAGTAAACAATTTTATCTCATTTAGTTCCTTGTCATTGGTCCCTAATGTTTACCTTAACTTTCTCCTGGGTGTTATATGTCAAATTTTCCCTTAAGTTCTGCTGTTTTTGTCACGAATGCCTAAAAGTCTTTCAATTTGTTAAATATCCCCCTTTTTTTTCCCATTCAGGATTATACTTAACTTTGCTGGGTAAATTACCCTTGGTCATAAACCTAGTTCTTTTGCTCTATGAAATATAGTATTCCAAGACCTATGGTCCTTCAACATAGAAGTTGCTAGGTCTTGTGTAATCCCGATTGCAGCTCCATGATATTTAAATTGTTTGTTGTTGTTATTGTTGTTGCTGCTTCCAATATTTTCTCCTTAACCTGGGAACTTTGGAACTTGGCTATGATATTCCTGTAAGTTCTCCTCTGGGATCTCTTTCAGATGGTGATTAGTGGATTTTTTCTATTTATTCTTTGCTTTCTTGCTCTAGAACTTCAGGGCAATTTTCCCGGCTAATTTCTAGTAATATTGTATCAAGACTCATTTTTTTTAATTGTAATTTTCAGGTAGTCCAACTATTCTTTTTTATTATTACTTATTTATTTTCAGTTTTCAACACTCACTTCCATAAGATTTTGAGTTTTAAATTTTCTCTCCCTCCCTCTCCTCCCCCCTCCCCAAGATGGCATGTAATCTGATATAGGCTTTATTTATACATTTATATTCAGCATATATTCACATTAGTCATGATGTATAGAAGAATTAGAACTAATGGGAGGAACTACAAGAAAGAAGAAATAAAACAACACAACAAAAGAAAAGGAGAGCAAATAGTGTGCTTCCATCTGCATTCAGACTCCATGGTTCTTTTTCCAGATGTGGATAGCAATGTCCATCGTGAGTTCTTTGGAGTTGTCTTAGATTCTTGCATTGCAGAGAAGACTAAGTCATTTGTACAATGTTCTCCTGGTTCTGCTAATTTCCCTCAGCCTCAGTTCACATAAGTCTTTCCAGGTTTTTTTGAAGTCTGCCTGCTCATCATTTCTTATAGCACAATAGTATTCCATTACATTCGTATACCACAATTTGTTCAGCCAATCCCCAATTGATGGGCATTCCTTCAATTTCCAATTCTTGGCCACTACAAAAAGAGCTACTATAAATTTTTCTTGTACATGTGGGTCCTTTTCCCATTTTTATGATCTCTTTGGGATACAGCCCTAGAAGTGGTATTGTTGGGTCAAAGGGTATGCACAATTTTATAGACCTTTGGGCATAGTTCCAAATTGTTCTGCAGTGGCTGGATAAGTTCACAATAGTCTCAACTATTCTTATACTATTTCTCCTCAATCCGTTCTCCAGATCAGTTGTTTTTTCTGATGAGATGTTTCACATTCTCTTCTATTTTTTCATTCTTTTGGTTTGTTTTATAATTTCTTGGTGTCTTAGAATGTCATTAGCTTCCCTTTGTCCAGTTCTAGTTTTCAAGGAACTATTTTCTTCCATAAGTTTTTGATTCTCTATTTCAAGTTGGTTGACCTTCTTTTCATAATTTTCTTGGATTATTCTTATTTTTTGTCTAATTTTTCCCTAATCTCTCTTATTTGATTTTTAAAGTCCTTTTTAAGTTCTTCCAAGGACTCTTTTTGTGCTTGGGACCATTAGACATTTCTCATTGAAAAAGGAATGGCTTTTAAAAATCTCCATTATCTTACTCTGAATATGAACCCATATCTTCTCTATCCCTATAGTAGCTATCTATGGTAGGGTTCTTTCTCCTTTGCTTTCTCATTTTTATTTATTTATTTATTTCTGTTTTATTTTGTTTTTAGCAGCTATTAGTGTAATCAAATTGTAGTCCCAAGGTATGGGGAATGCTGCCCCAAGCCTCAGGTCCTTCTCACTGTTATTTTCTGAGGTCTGTCTCAGGACCCAATCTTGGGCTCTCCTCTCCACTCCTGAGCCTCGGCTGGGGCCCGCAGCCACACTGTCCTGCAAATGATTTTGCTCTCTGTAGTTCCTCTGGTGGCTGCAGACTACAGCTGTCCTCTCTGCCCTGGAACTGAAACCAGGGACTCTGTTCTCCTGCCAGTGCCCACAGCCAGCAGAGTCCCTGCCCTTTGTTACTGCACTCACCAGGTGTGTGCTAGCTCCTTCTCCCGCAGCCACGGCCTGGGACCACGTCTGGTCGGCACTGCTCAGCACTGCTGTGCTTGGTGTCCCTTGAGGGTGGAAGGTCCTTCCATCTTCTCCTATTCAACCATCAGACCTCTCAAACCAGCTGCCCCCGGGGCTTGCTGTCTGTTGATTCTGCAGAGTTGGCCTGGAGGTGTTTGCTCTTGACTCAGGTCAAACCTTTCTATTGCTGCTGCTCTATATTCCATCAGAGGCGATGTGCTGTCTTTTTTTGTGGAGGAAATTTGGAGAACTGAAAGTTTTCTGACCTACTCCAACATTTTCCCAGAATCGTCTCCAGACCTTGGCCTTTTTAAGTTAAGGTCTTTCCCAGGTTTCGTTGAGTCAAAGGTCTTCTGTACACACTGTAGCAGCTTTCCGGCTTTAGTGGACTGAGAACTTTGTGACTCCAAGTCTAGCATTCTGTCAGTTATACTATGCTGCTAGAGGTATACAAAGCTGAAAAATGTAGTATTTGTTACCTTTACCAAGCTTACAATATAATAGGAGAATGCCATGGACATAAATGAGAATGATGTAAGGCATCATGTGATAAAGCACAGAAGAAGTCCAAACTAAGTGCTATAGGAAATACGAGGATAGGGAGATCAATGTCATTGAACCATAAAATGTCAAAGATGAAAGGAAATGTAGGGGTCATTTTAGTGGAGACACCTCATTTTACAGAGAAGCAAACAGGTTTGGAGAGAGGGGTTACAGGTTCAGGGTTACACTTCCAGTAATGGCAAGTGCCTGAACTTCATCTCCAGCAGAAATAGAAGGTAACGCACGGAGTCTGCAAGTATCAGAAACGAAGCCCCTAAATTCTAGCTAAAGTCTCCTTTGTCCCTTTTCTAAATTTTGTAACAAGATCCAAAGCAGTTCCTGTAGCTCTGGTTCCTGATGGTGGTTTATTTTCATTAATGTTAAGGCCTGTTGCTGTACAGGTGCCCCCTTCTCTACAACAGAGGCAAGACAGAACTATCAGGAGGGCCAGTTTTGGGGTTAGTGTCATACAAAGAGCTAAAGGAAACCAAACACCTTTCTCACTCAGAAGACACTACTCCTTGGTATATTTTTAAAATGTTAGCACCACCTAGTGGTCCATAGTGATTTAATCATTGTCTTATTTCCAGTTTGGACCCACCTGTTTGGAAAGGCCCTTTGGGAATATCCATGCTCTAGG
Organism: Vombatus ursinus; assembly: GCF_900497805.2. Lineage (NCBI taxonomy): Eukaryota > Metazoa > Chordata > Mammalia > Diprotodontia > Vombatidae > Vombatus > Vombatus ursinus. The sequence goes on from NW_020940527.1 coordinate 23,133,808, forward strand.
CTAGGTTGTCTGTCATCCCAGGGTTAGACTCCCTAAGTTTGGAGAGGTTTATCAGCAGAGGTTTAGTCATCTGGTGAATTTTTTGGCAATAGCAAATCCTTAAATGATCTATTTAAGAAGGCAAGGGTGTGTGATGTCTGGCAGGGCATGAGATGCACATTTGTAGAGGGAGTCACCACATCTATGAAATCTCAGATTTTTGAAGTAGTGAAGTATTACTTTTTAGTCTTTGAACTCAGCATTATTGTTGTCCACTTGATGGCATATGGGCCCAAGATGAACCCCCAAAAGCCCCTTCCCTGAACTTTCCTTGAACTCTCTGGAAATTGCCTGAAACTATAGTCCTATCAACTAGCCTTTCCTTATCACCTACTCCCAATCTCCCAATTCTTTGTTACCCTAATTAAGTCTAGCCTTCCATTGTCTATTACCGGCCAGATGGCCCCTTTTACTTCCCATCCTTGATCTTATCTAGACCCCATTCAATCTCCCAGTCACTCCCATCAAGATTCTCTCAGGACCTTCCCCCAGTCACCCCAGCTTACTGGCCACTCCCATCAAGACACCCCTTCTTCCAGCCCTTCCTCCAGTCACCCCAAACCTAGATCCCTCTCATGGTCTTTCTGTGTTTAAGATCCATCCTGGCTACCATTTAGGGGCTCACTCATCCTTAGGAGTATCACAAATGCTCAGACTCCTTAAGAAACTAGCCAAAGGCTCAGATTCTTACACTCTAGCCAGTGGCTCACAAATTTTCAGATTCCTGAAGAGTCTGACCAACATGGCAGAGCTTTAATAAACCTTGCTTTTGACTGAAAGAAGGCTTGGGTCGATTTCATTCAAGTAGGACCCACATGTCATGATTTTGGGGTCCTAGCACCCCAAATATCTTTTTGGGATTTTCTTGGCAAAGATACTGAAGTGCTTTGCCATTTCCTTCTCCAGCTCATTTTACAGATGAGGAAACTGAGGCAAATAGGGCTAAGTGACTTGCCCCCAGGGCCACACAACTTTTAAGTATCTGAAGTCAGATTTGAACTCAGGAAGATAGACTTCCTGACTCCAGGCCCAGCACTCTATCTGCTGTGCCACCTAGGACCAACCTTAGAGACAGGAAAAAATAGGTTCGATTCCTGCTTCTAACCGTAACTTTTTGATCATAGGCAGGTTACAATCTCTGAATGCCATAGACAACCTAACATAGTGAAGAGAGCACAGGACTTTGAGTCAGGCTTTGTGGAGTTGCTATTTACTGCCTATGTGACCTTGAGCAAGTCACTTAACCTCTAGCCTCTAGTTGTCCCTTCTGTAGAATGAGGGGTGGACTAAATGCTTACTGAAGTCTTTTCTAGTCATGATCTGGGTAACTTTGAGGACTTTTAGTTATAGATGAATTGCTTATTACAAATTCCCCATGCCATTAAAGTCACAGGTCAGGGCCCCTCAAAATCTGCTTAATTCACTTTTTTTTTTCTGATTTAAGATGACATTCCTTTCTAATGGTAATTTGTTTTTCCAGATGTGCTAAATAGGTAAATACTAATAGACTGAGGAAGTCTTTTATTAAAACTTATTCATGCAGAGACATATACAATTCATGAGGAAATTGATGAAGTGATTAGACAACTGAATTCCTTCTTCAAGAGGCAGAATGAACCTGCCCTGCCCTACCCTACTGTACACAGTCCTGTGCCAGATTTAGAGACATGTTAACTTTGCCCCTTACAATGTGCCTCACAAAGTGACAGGACACCCAGTTCAGACAATACATTATAATCAAGGTCAGAGGCACTTCAGGTGTTACACAAAAAAGTCCTAGAACAGTGTGGTAATTCACATTTCCTGATAACTCCTAATTCTATTCTTACCCACACAGGGGCAAGGAAAAGTGATTCCACAGCTAGAATGAACATGTAGTAGCTGGGAGGAACAAGAAAATAAACTCATAGAACCTGAACAAACTCTTATAACTTCTTTTAGTTTCAAATTTCCAGCCCAGCATTTTCACAGAATAGGTTCATCTTGTGACTCATTGCTTGGTTGAATAGCTAAGGAAAGCGGTGACTTTAAATTTCTTTTTTTAAAAAGTAGTTTTCATGGATACCTTTTGTTTTTTGTGTCACCTAAAATATAGATGATATAAATTAGAATCTCGATTTTCCCTTGTATCCCGCCCTCTCTTCCTCCCCTCTCTCCAAGAGCCATCCCTTATAACAAAGAAGAGGTTTAAATTCTAATAAGCTTGCCAGGTGCAGCATGTTACAGTTTAATGTACCAAATTTGGACTCTAAGGACCTATGCTAATCTTGGCTCAGCCACTTACTAATATGACCTTGAGCAAGTCATTTAACATCTTTGTGCCTCAGTTTCCTCAACTGTTAAATTAGAAGATTGAGTTAGATGATCACAAAGGTTACTTCCATCTTTAATTTATGATGAACGATTTATTACTAGCAGTGTGACCCTGGGCAAATCACTTAATCTCTGGTTGTCTCAGTTTCCTCGTCTGTATAATGAGGATAATAATAGCACCTACCTGTCAGGGTTGTTGTAAGGATCAAATGAGATCATATTTGTAAAACACTTAGTATAGTGCCTGGTACATAGTAAGCACTTTATAAATGTTACCGATGATGATGATAATGAATAAAAAAGAGGAGATGAAATCATTTTTGATTTTATAATAGTATTTTATTTTTTCCCAATTACCCATAAAGGCAATTTTTAGCATTCATTTAAAATGTTTTTGAGTTCCAAATTTTCTCCCTTCCTCCCTCCCCTCCTATCTCCCTGAGCCCATAAGCAATTTGACATAGGTTATATATTTGCAATCAAGTAAAACATGTTTCCATATTAGTTATGTTGTGAAAGAAGGCACAGACCAAAAGAAAAAAAAAACATGAAAAAATTTTTAAAAGTGAAAATAGTATGCTTTGATCTACATTCAGACTCTATCAGCTCTTTCTCTGGATGTGGATAGCATTTTTCTTTATGAGTGCTTTGGAATTGTTTTGAATCATTGTATTGCCGAGAATAGCTAAGTCATTCATAGTTGATCATTATACAACGTTGCTGTTACTGTGTAAAATGTTCTCCTGATCCTGCTCACTTCACTTTGCATCAGTTTGTGTAAATTCAGGTTTTTTGGGTTTTTTTTTTTGGAGTCTGTCTGCTTGTCATTTTTTTTATAGCACAATACTATTCCATTACAATCATACACCATAACTTCTTTAGCTATTCCCCAATTGTTGGGCATTCCCTCAATTTCCAGTTCTTTGCCACCACAAGAAGAACTGCTATAAATATTTTTGTACAATAAATACCTTCCCCTTTTCTAAAAATCTCTTTGGGATACAGACCTAGTAGTAGTATTGCTGGATCAAAGGGTATGCACAGTTTTATAGCCATTTGGGCATAGTTCCAAATGGCTCTTCAGAATGGTTGGATCAGTTCACAACTCCACCAACAATGTATTCATGTCCCGATTTTTCCACATCCCCTTCAACATTTATAATTTTCCTTTTCTGTCATATTAGCCAATCTGTTAAGTGTGAGGTGGTACCTCAGAGTTGTTTTAATTTGCATTTCTCTAATCAATAGTGATTTAGAGCACTTTTTATATGACTATAGATAGTTTTGATTTCTTCATCTGAGATGAAGTCATTTTAAGAATATGAATTCTAAAGCCCATTCCCAGAAGGTTTGGTTTCCCATATCAGCTGTGCGTCAAATGTTGCCAACAGCATAGTTATGCCATAGAATTGTCTTATATCTAGACTGAATGACATTGTCAGTTGGAAATGAGTATTTATTTAGATTTTTTTATTTGCATTTTTTTCTCTACCTCATGTCTTGAGAAGGAAATTAAGAAAAATGTGTAGAAAAATGTGTTTCCTGTATAATCTTCCCCTCCTATCCTATTTACTTCTGTTTGTTTTGAAATGGAAACTTGATGGCAGCAAATGATCCTGAATTTGGAATACATTTGGTCTTTTCCAGGACAGATAAAGTCCACAGACAAAAGACTAGAGTCTTGATGGCTACAGGGGCTGGAACGATGGGAAGTGTAAATTTATCAGAGCTTTGTTCTCTCAGTTCCCTTGTTGTCAAGTCCTTATTTCCTTGGATCAAAGTTACTGAGAGTGTCTAATATGAAATTTGAAAGGAAGGAAGTGCTAAACCCTTAAATATATGAAGGTTAATGTTATAATCTCATATTTACAGTGTTTGAATTTACTGGAATGAAATAAAATAATGAATCTTGCAATAAACCTTACAGGTCTTTGCATCATCACAAACACTTTTGGCAGGCAGTATTTTCTCCCTTTGTTTCAATTACCTGTTTTACACAATTCAGCATTGAGTTCACAAGTTTTTCACTTGTATTATTTATTTCATCATGAAACCATACTTTTATCACCTTTGATGAACAGTTCATTCTTCTTTTTTTTTATCATTTTAATTTATTTGAACATTTTTTTCTTTTTAAATTTTAAATTCCAAATTCTCTCCCTTCTTCCCACCCTCCTTCTCACCCACCAAAAAGGCAAGCATTATGATATCAATTATACATGTTAAATCATGCAAAACGTATTTCCACATTAGCCATATTTTTAAAAAAAAGTTAAAAAAAGTAAGAAAATTATACTTTAATTTGTACTCAGAATTCATCATTTCTCTCTTTGGAGATGGATAGCATTTTTTTCATCATGAGTCTTTTGTAATTGTCTTGGATAATTGTATTGATCTGAGTAGCAGAGTCTTTCACGGTTGAACATCATTACAACGTTGCTGTTACAGTACACAGTAATCTCCCAGTTCTTCCCACTTCACTTTGCATTAGTTTGACTCAGTTCTATACTCAGTATATATTTGAGAAATGAGGCCCTTACCAGAGAAACTTGCTGTAAAAATTTTTATGTTACTTCATTGTCTGTGGCATCTTTTAGCATAATGTAGTTTCTCCTGATTATCTCTATTAGGGTCATTTTGACTTTTGCTTTGTCTGAGATCATGATTGCTACCCCTGCCTTTTTTATTTCAGCCTTTTATTTTAACTCTGTGTGTCCTTCTGTTTCAAGTATGTCTCTTGTAAATAACATATTGTTGGATTCTGGTTTCTAATCCATTTGGCTATCTGCTTCCATTTTATGAGTGAATTCATCCCTTTCACATTCACAGTTATGATTACTAATTCCAGTTTCTTCCTCTCTCTCTTCCCCCCCCATTTCTCTTTAAAACTCTATTTTGCTTCTAATCACTGCCTCCCTTAATCTGTCCTTCCTTTTATCATTTCCACCTCTCCCCCCATTTCTCTTATCCCTTTCCCCTTCTATGGGTAAGTTACATTTGTATATACAACTGAGTGTGTGTGTGTGTGTGTGTGTGTGTATTCTTCCCTCTTTGAACCAATTCCAATGAGAATGAGGTTCAAGCATTGCCTGTCATCTTTCCCCTATTTTCCTTTCCATTGCATAAGCTCTTCCTTGCATGCCTCTTTTTTTATGTGAGAAAAAGTTTCCCCTTCTATCCCTCCTTTCCCCCTTCCCCAAGTGCATCCTTCTTTCTCACACCTTCATTTTTTTTTACATCATTCGAACATAATTGACTCACACCCATGCCCTCTGTCTGTGTATACTCCTTCTAACTGCCCTAATAATGATAATAGTTCTTAAGAGTTACCTGTATCATCTTCCCACATAGGAATGTAAACTGTTTAACTTTATTGAGACCCTTAGGATTTCTCTTTCGTGTTTACCTTGAGTCTTCTGTTAAAATGTCAAATTTTCTATTCAGTTCTGGTCTTTTTATCAGAAATGCTTGAAAGTCCTCTATTTTATTAAATATCAATTTTTGCCCTGAAGGATTACACTCAGTTTTGCTGGGTCACTGCTGCTATATTATAGTCCTAGCTTCTTTGCCCTCTGGAATATCATTCCAAGCCCTCTGCTCCTTTAACATGGAAGCTGCTAAATCCTGTGTGATCCTGACTGTGACTCCATGATATTTGAATTGTTTCTTCCTGGATGCTTGAAGCATTTTCTCTTTGACCTGGGAACTCTGGAATATTCTTGAGAGTTTTCATTTTGGGATCTTTCTTCAGGGAGTGATCAGTAGATTCTTTCAATTTTTTATTTTACTCCCTGGATCTAAGATATTAGAGCAATTTTTCTTAATAATTTTTTGAAATATGATATTTTGGCTCCTTCTTTGATCATGGCTTTCAGGTAGTCTAATAATTCTTAAATGATCTCTCCTCAATCTATTTTCTAGGTCAGTTTTTTTCCATGGCATATTTCACATTTTCTTCCATTTTTTTTCATTCTTTTGACTTTATTTTACTGTTTCTTAAAGTCCGATGGAGTCATTAGCTTCCAGTAGTCCAATTATGAAATTTTAAGGGCTTTTCTTCAGTGAGCTTTTGTGCTTTTTTTTTTCCATTTGGTTAATTCTGCTTTTTAAGGAGTTCTTTTCTTCAGTGAATTTTTGTACTTCTTTTTATATTTGGCCAATTCTGTTTTTTAATGTGTTATTTTCTTCTTTTGGGGCCTCTTTTTACCAAATCATTAATTCTCTTTTCATAATTTTCTTATATAACTCTATTTCTTTTCCCAATTTTCTCTACCACTATTATCTCTTTCTTTAACTCTTCCAGGAATTCTTGTTGGGTTTGGGTCCAATTAGAATTTTTCTTTGAGGCTTTGGTTGTAGATGTTTTCACATTGATATCTTCTTCTGAGTTTATGTCTTGGTCTTTCCTGCCACCGTAGTAACTTTTTATGGTCAAATTCTTTTTTGTTGTTGTTGTTTGCTCATTTTCCAATATATTTCTTGACTTTGAACTTTATGTTAAAGTTGAGCTCTGCTCACTTGGATGTAGGGAGGCATTGTCCCAAACTTCACACTTTATTGTGCTGCTCTTTTCAGAGCTAGTTCTGCAAGTTTTTAGTGCTTCCAAGGTGGTGTGATCCTGGGCGAGGTATGGTCACTGCTCTCCTGGGTCTGCACTCTGGTCTTTACCCAATAAGGGCCCTTGGTCCCCTGGAGCTGCACATGCTGGCACTCCTCTCTGCTTTGGTACTGTGACCGGGGCCCCCGTTCCCTTATGACTGAACACTAGCACTCTTCTCCACCCTGGAACTGTGATCCAGACCTGCTATACACAATAGAGCTGTCAATCAGTACCATCTGTACCCAGTGCCAGCAAAGAGTCCCTTGTAATCTCTTTCTGACCAGTTTTTTGACCCCTCAGCATCTCTAGGCTGAAAGCTTCTGAAGCTACTGCTGCTGCTGCTGTGGAATTAGTGGTGGCCATTGCTGTTGCCACCACAGACAGGCCTACACCCTGGGGGCAAAGACTTCTCCTGCCAAGTTCTCAAGTTTCCTCAGGCCAGAAAAATGTCTTATTCTGACCTTTCGTTGGCTCTGCCAATCCAAAATTTGATTTGAGGCGTTATTTAAAGTTGTTTGGAGGGGAATATTGGGAGAGTTCAGCTGGGTGGCTGCCCCTAATCCACCATTTTGGCTCTGCCTGATGCTCTGAACAGTTAATTTTTCCAAGTCTAACCATCCCATTGGTTTTCAGTGAGGTTTAAATAAGGTAAGTTCCCAGGTCATTGAAGTATGCTCATCCCCATCTCTTGGATAAATTTTTTAACTTTTCATGACAAAAAGTCATTTTATAGTATTGTATCTCCTTTTGTGAATGTTTATAAATCCGTAATAATAGTAGCAATAATAACAAAAATAACAACTAGCATTTACATAGCAGTTGAAGGTTTGCATATATAATATATGTATAGTTTGATCCTCAAACGATCTTCTAAGGTAGATGCTATTATTATCCTTATTTTTCTGAGGGTAAAAGAGAAGGAATGACTTCCTTAAATTTACATAGCTAGTAAACATTTCTGAGGCGAGATTAGAACTCAAATCATTTTGACTTCAGTATATTGATATAATGATCATAGTTCATTATTCCCTCAATGGGGTTAAGTTTCAGGCTCACTGGAAGTAAAAAAATTCCCTAATTTTTTGGGGACTATATATTTTTCACACTTTGATAAAGCAACTCAGTCACCTGAATTTCTTCTGACAATGATTTTGGTATAACCTTGAATAAAAAAGTGAGTTTCATCAGTAAAAATTACCTTTTTCTGATCTTCAGCACTCCAGGCATTGCATCGTCTTGTTTACGACAAGATTTTTTTCTTTGTAACCATGGTTAGCAGCTGATTTTTTTAAAGGTCTTCATGCTATTTTTTTCAAATTGAAGAAGCCTATTGATCCCTAAAAAGGGTTCAATAACAACCCCTTTGGCTTCCAAATCCCTTTGAAAATCTTTGCCTATTATCTGAAAATTAATCAAGGTGTTTTGCAGTAGTAATTTGTAAGTTCTCAACATTATTTTTAATTTTTGATCAACCCTTTGCTTGTCCCTTGGTAGAACTGATTCGGTTTCATTGTGTAAAAATGATCCTTGAATTGCTTGACTTCCCCACACCAACATTAATTATAATATCTCTAATAGTCATTGAAGGATGCTCTTTAAGAACTATAACTTTTACACGTTGCCTTAGAATACTATATATTCTTTTAAAATTCAGAATTAAAAACAACAAAAGAGAACAATTAAACATGTGTGTGTTATGAAATCTAGCATTCAGGTTATAGAGAAATAGTTAAAAGTAGGGAAATTAACTCAATTTGGGTTGATCTGGTTACGGTCAGATATTCTGACTTAGCCTGCTGTCATTAGAAGCAAAATGGAATGACTACTACTGTTACAAAATGAAATCACATCAAAATTATTGCTTGTCTGGAGTAATTTGCATACCACTCTAGTATTTACTTATTTGCAAATTATTTCTTCCCGCCACACCACGTAACCTTACTTAAAGTAGCCCTTTGTCTTAAATAGCAAAAATTGAGAACATTCTGAGGGAAGGAAGACATTGAAATCTATTCATTTCTAGCAGCCTGGCATAATAGATGGAGAACTGACCTTGGAGTCAGAAAGACCTAGAGTCAAAGTCCATCTCTGATGTATACTAGTTGGGTGATCATTGTCATTGAGTCGCTGTCAAGAGTCATTGAAATCTGGTGGCAAGTTTTTTAACCTGTCAGTGCCTTCTGGAAATTCTATAAGATTAAAAGTTGCAGAGCAGGTGCTGATTTACATTGCTAGAGGGAGTCTCCTCATTGGGTATTCCCTACATAATGCCATCACAAGTTTTGTCCAAAAGGAAAAAAATCAATTATTCTCCAAATGCCTTATTCCAACCCTCCTCCCATTTTACCCTGAAATTTTACAGAGGAAATGGGAGTGGAAGGCAGGAAGCGAAGAAGTAACATGAGTAACAGTGAGTCACCAAAACTACAATCAGACATAGGAAGGTTAATGGTATAGTTTCGTATTGTTAAAATTTAAACAGATGCTATTAGTGTGGTATTTATTGACATATCATTGGATGAGTCTGGGATTGCCAGCACAGGAAGTACAATCAATTAATACTTATTAAGTGCCTACTATGTGCAAGGCATATTGCTAAGTGCTATACAGCTGTACACCTGATAATGGTATGCAGCCACCAGGCAGTCATAGACTAGCACTATTTCAGGAGGATTAGGACTTAGGGAAAATGGAATTAAGAATTTTCAATAGTAAATGAATTTTCTCCATAGGTTCAATCATAGATCTACAGCTAAAAGGATCTTAGAGTGCATTCAGTCTAATCCCTTCATTTTACAGATGAAGAAATTGAGGTTTAGAGAAGGTAAGTCATTTGACTAAAATCACACAGGCAGAACTGTGATTTAAATCCAAATATGGCAGAGTACTTTTCACACTACCATACATTGCTGGATGTGTATGTGGTGAAAGAAGCAGGGACTGAGTGCTAATACCGAGAGAAACATTGATTCCTCCCCACCCAGTATTTTCCCCCCAATTACAGGTAAAGATAGTTTTCACATAATTTTGAGTTCCAGTATTTTTTTCCTCCTCCCTTCAGCCCCCCCGCCACTTCCCCCTCAACAGCAAGCAATCTGATATAGGTTATACATGTACAATCATGTTAAACGTATTTAAGATTTAAATATGAAAAACACACAGGCATATGATTGGCATGGGGAATAGTAATGTAAATGAGAGGGACAGAGAGAAAGGGAGTCAATAAGAGTCAGTATGATCTATGGAAGGGAGTGTCAGGTTCTACCATTTTGTGTGTGAGTGTGGAGGAGGAACAGTGAGGCTGTGAATGGGAAACGATTTGATAGGGACCAGTGTTTTTTGTTCATTTTTGAAGAGGACCCATGACATCATGATGTTAAGGTAAAATATTGGGTGATGAGTGAGGTCTTGACTTGTGCATGAATTGGATTTAAGTGAGGCAGAGTCTCACTCTCTCTTCTAGAGTCATTGAAGTCCCGTGGCAAGGCTCTAAGCACTCCACCAAACCTGCTTCAGCCACGTTCGTGGCCAATGGAACAAATTGTTCTCATCCACCCATTCCTCTCAGAGATATCTTCCCATGCTTGGGGTAGACATTCCCCTCACTCACTGATGGAAGTGAGTTAAGACAGAAAAATTGAATGAGTCTGAGAAGAATACCGATTGAGCTTAAGGAAGGAGGTATTGGAAGGCTTAATAGGAAAACTCATTCAAGTCTAAATTTGAACATCTAGTTCTGATCTCCTTGTAATGTCCGCAAGGAAAGAAAGTAAGGCAAGGGGAGGCAACACACGGTGTGTGTGAGAGTAGCATGAGGGAACCATAAAGAGGTCCTAACAACTATGCATAGCCATTATATTGAATAATTGTAATTGTATATATATATAATGTACATTATACATAATAATCATAACCTAAGGTAAGGCGAGTCTCTTAACTAATTTTGCCTCACTTCCCTCATCTATAAAATCAGGAGATTGGACTAAAATGCTGGAAGATGCCTCCCAACTCTGGACCTATGATCCTATGAGCCTATGAAGATAATTAATTTACTATGGAAAGTTCTGGATTCCAGTTCCCATCAGTACTTCCACTGCTCTCCACCATTTTGTCTGACAGTAAAGATCTTCCCAACCTAATCAGTTTGGCCATTTGCCAGGTATATGAAAGTGGAGATTTCTTTCCTGAAGAGGTTCGATTTATTGACTGCTGATATCTCTTCCTACCACCAAATTCTTTGACTCTGTGACCCAGGGCAGGTCCTTCCTGGCTGTGAATGGCTGCTTCATAAGTAATGACTTCATGCTTTCCCCCTCCATAACAGTTTTTAAATTCTGTCTCAATCTTGGCTTTTTGGATCCCTTTCATAATGTTAATTAATCTGGATCCATCCTTTTTTCTTCCTCTTCTTTTTCTGCAGTTTTTCTGCGTGGTGTAGTTTCCTTTCTGAAATCACCAGGATCAGACACTGACATAGGACACCTCAGGCTGGTTTCTGCCTTGGGCTTGCTGTCTGGACTTTCTCGGCAGAAATGCAAGCTGGCCCAGGGCAGCTGAAGTTAGAATTGTGTGACTACTGCCCCCTCGTGGCCAAAACTGAATACAATTTAAAGCCTGCCCTGAAGATGATGCTATTTAATTTTTGTCTTTGTAACCTCAACTTTTTGAACAATGCTCTCAGGGGGCTTAAGAATGTTTGTTTAATGGAATCTAAGTTCTAAATGGTTATGAGGGGTTACTTTCTTTACACTCAGCCTAAACCTGACTCTCATCAGGTCCCACCTGGAGTAGTTCTATAGCTTCCTAATTTTTCTGCTGGTCTCCAGTCTCTCCCCTCTCTAATCTATCCTCCAACAGCTGACTGCCAGAGGGATATTTCCAAAGCACAGTTCTATCCACAGAAGCTTAATAAGCGTTAGTGGCGTCCTATTATCCCTAGAATCAAAGACTCATAGGGCTATTTGGCATTCAAAGGCCTTCAAAACTGGCTCCAACCTACTTTCCTGGGATTGCTGCACAGCACACACTCTCTGGTCCATTCAAACTGGCCTTCCTGTCATTGCTTACCCATTCTTTCCATCTCTTGTCTCCCTACCTTTGCACAGGTACACCTCATAGCTGAAATAGTCCATCAGTCAATAAGCATTACTTCAGCTGCTAGGTGCCGGGCACTGTGCTAAGTACTGGAGATACAGGGGATACAAAGAAAGGCAAAAGATGGTCCCTAACCTTGAGGAATTCACAATCTAATGAGGGAGACAACATACAGACAAATATGAACAGAAGCTATGTACAGGATAAATAGGAAATAATCAACAGAGGAAAGGCACTAGAATTAAGAGGGATTAGGAAAAGCTTCCTGCAGAAGGAGAGATTTTAGCTGGGACTTGAAGGAAACCAGAGAAGCCAGGAGGGAGAACATCCCAGGAATGGGAAACAGACAGAGAAAAGGCCCAATGTCAAGAGAAGGAGTGACCTACTCATGGAACAGCAAAGAGGTCAGTGTCACTGGATCAAATGTAGAGGGCATAAGGTCTAAGAAGATTGGAAAGGTTGAGAGCAGGGTGCAGTCTATGTAAGGCCCTGTAGAGTAATAGGGAAGTTTGGAAAGGGGAGGGTTTGGGGAAAAGATGAGTTCAATTTTGGACATGTTAAGTTTAAGATGCCTATAGGACATCCAGTTCAAGATATCTGCTAGGAAGTTGGAGATGTTGCCTTTCTTTACCTCCCCAGTGCCTAGCACAGTGCCTCCCACTTAGCAATGCTTTTAAGATAAGTGTTTGTTAATTTGACTTCCCCCAGCCTTCCTCTCTTCTGAACTTGAGGACCATCAACTTAACTTAGCCTTCTGTCATTGTTTTCATTCAGTAGAAGTTTTAAGGCTACTAATATAATTATAGCTATCATCAGTCCTTTAAGTATATCCTTTAAGTATATTCTTTTATCCGTTAGAAAACATTTGGAAGTCAACCACATAAATTCTAGTCCTAAAGGAAAGTTGCTTCTTGTTGCCTTTCTCAAAGTAAAATTTACTACTCAATTAAGAATGAAAGCTTTTCATGTTTTTTTCACTTTCCCCATTTGAGGTTATATTTGGAAATGGGAAGGTGTATTTAGCCAGAAAGGATGTGAGGCTCTAAGGATGTAATAATATACATGAATTATGTCTAGGTAACTTTTAAATGTATATGCGTTATGTATATGTAAATGGATATGTAACTGTTAAACTAATGAACAAGTAGATGGCATATATAAGAACAGACTTGTCCTTTTTGCCTAGTTTAAGAGGTAGAGACATGTAATGGCCACATATTCAGAAGAATAGAAATAAAGTAATAGTATCCTTTATACTTTATCTCATTACAGTAGGCTTAGTGATTCCACATGATTGTAACAGTAAGATTCATTATAAAACACTTATAGTTCTCTTGTCATGGGCAGAGAAATTTGCCATGAAAGGGGGTGGGAAATGGTCATACAAAACTCCCTTGACACTGTTTGATTTGAGGTAAAAGTCACAAAGGTATTTGTGTATAGCCATGGTCATGATCTTCCAGGTGGGAAATACTTATGCTCAGAAAGGAAACAGCATAGTAGGGAAACTGAGTCAAGAGGATACTGCCATTACCTTCGTAAGGCCTTCTTCTCAACCTTGATAGTCGTCTCTATCTACTTGCAGTATTTTTAGATAGCATTCCCTTTTGAGCAGTTCTTGGCATTTTCCCTCGAAAATGCTGGGCAACTTACCACTTTAACAGTAATTCATATAATTCTACCTGGATTCAAACTCAGAGCAAACAAAATCACAGACCCAAGATATTCCACCTTGTGAAGCAACTATCCACTGAGCTGAACTGTAATAGCTATAACTCTGCATAGTCATGTCTGCAAGAATGAAATGCCCCACTAATGGACACTTTAACTTTCACTGAACTCCTTCCTAAACACGCCCATGATCACTACTTCTTCCTAGCCCAAGGTACCACCATAGCCTGTGACTATTGAAATTTGTTCATATAGCCACCCGCTATCTGGTCCCCTTGGTATGTTTCTAATGTTGCAGTGACTACATTAAACTTCTGATGGGGATATCTGAATAACACCTAACACTTACATAGCACTTAATATGTACCAGGCACTGGGATAAGCGCTTTACAGTTATTATCTTACTGGGTAGGTGCTGTTATTATCTCTATTTTACAGATGAGGAAACTGAGGCAAACAGAGGCTCAATGACTTGCCCTCGGTTACACAGCTAGTAAGTGTCTGAGTCTAGATTTGAACTCTGGTCTTCCTGATTCCAGGCCTGACTCTCTATCCACTGTGCTACCTAGCTGCCATATATGTCCAACATAAGGCTCCCTTCTTCCATGGGGAGAGCTGCCAAGTTGTGAGTAGATCCTCCTAATTTTAATTTCACAAAAGCCACCTGTCCCTGATCAGTGAAGATAGTACCAAGTTGTCCCTTAATAGCCTTAAAGGCTATTCACATTGGCCAAGAGGAGCTGGCTAGTGTTTTTACCGTTTTCTTTGACTACCTTTAAAGATGGGCAATCAAAGAACAGTAAGTAATAGGAGTAGGAGTAGAGTTCCTGCTCCTCTGGGCACTTGGCAGGGTAACCACAGAAGAACTGTGCCTGGAATGGGGCAGCCAAGGCTTTCCACAGGTGATGTTTGAGAATGCAATGCTGCTTGCTCCCCCTTGTGACCGAGACTGTCATCCCTCTACCTTGTGCCTCCTCATTCTTAGCCATTCAGTGTGCTCCCCACCTCCATCCGCTGTCATGGCTTGTCAGAGAAAATGGTTCTAAAGAAGTTGGGGGAGCAAGGTCACTTAGTGTAAGAGGTCAGGGGAGCAATCAGGATAGAGGATTCTTGGATCGCTGGAGCCCCAAGGAATATGGGTTGGGCTACCCCAGGGTAGTAGAGAGGTTTTATTTATTTAATTTGGGAAGGGGGTTTTGTTTTGTTTTTATCTTTACCAAGTACTGCCAAAGAGAGGAACAGTTTAGCTCCCAGGCAGGCCAGGGCTATTAGTAATGGGCTAAAGAGTCACCTAACCATGTACTCTACCCAGAGAGGGGGGAAAGGAGCAGTTTAACACCTAGGCAGTTGGCGGACCACCGTACTGAGGAATGATCTCTACCCATGAAGCAGCTGCTGAGCAAGGAGGGAGAGGGCAGACAGCCCCTCAGCTTCTGCTGGAGGATCAGGTACTCCCCCTGCCTTCTTTATGCCAGGAATCTTTTCTTTCTGTGGAGTTTTTAATCCTCCCAGTCTTCTAGAACTTTCTGACTGACCAAAGTCCAGGATGGGGAAGGTGTGGCTGGAGAGAGGCCAGCGAGCAGAGATGGAGCAATTCAAGCAGCAGGTTAGTGTATTTGAGGAGACCTTGACACGTCTATTGAAATCTCTCAGAAGAAAGGCAGGGTTTGGGAGGGAGAAGGGCCACATGCAGCCTTCTAGGTCCTCCGGTGCAGCCTTTTGACTGACTCCAAGTTTTACAGAACAAATCCTTTTATTAAGGTGATTTGTTCTGTGAAGTTTGGATTCAGTCAAAGAGCTGCACTTGAGGACCTAGAGGGCCACATATGGCCTTGAGGCCGAAGTTTCCCAACCCCTAGAACCTAGTAGGGAAGGTACTTCAAGTGTAAATGAGGCCCGAGGAGTATGCTGATCCCTCCTTCCTCTCATCCAATACCTGGATGTTGGAGAGGAGGGTGTGGGGAGGATCGAAGAGCATGCTGGGGTATTGGAGGGGAGGACCAGAGAGGAGGAGCCAGGCTTCCCTGACCACAAGAGTCAGAGGATCAGATCTAAAGCATGAGCTGGTAGAGACTTCAGAAGGCAATTACTGCAACTAGTTCATTTTTTTTTTTTTAGGCAATTGGGGTTAAGTGACTTGCCCAGGGTCACACATCTAGTTAAGTGTCAAGTGCTTGGTCTGAGGCCGGATTTGAACTCAGGTCCTCCTGACTTCAGGGCCGGTGCTCTGTCCACTGCACCACCTAGCTGCCCTTACAACTAGTTCATTTTACAGAGAGGGAAACAGAGGCCCAGAAAAGTTAATAACTTGCCTAAAGTCATACAAATTGTAAACGTCAGAGGTGGGACTCTGCCTTCAGAGCCAGTGTTGCCGCTGTGGAAGATGTCTAGGGCAAAGAGGAGTTTTTAAAGAACAGAGAAG
This sequence comes from Vombatus ursinus, assembly GCF_900497805.2. Lineage (NCBI taxonomy): Eukaryota > Metazoa > Chordata > Mammalia > Diprotodontia > Vombatidae > Vombatus > Vombatus ursinus. Next base: position 23,149,947 of record NW_020940527.1, read on the forward strand.
GGCAGTTAGGTGGCACAGTGGATACCGCACTAGATTGGAATCAGGAGGACTTCATCTTCCTCCACGAATTCAAATCCAGCCTCCGACACTTAGCAACTGTGTGACCCTGGGCAAGTCATTTAACCCTGTTTGTCTCAGTTTCATCCTCTGTAAAATGAGCTGGAGAAGAAAATGGCAAACCACTCCAGTATCTCTGCCAAGAAAACCCCAAATGGGGTCACCATTGAACAAAAACAACAAACAACATGTTTTAAAAATAAAATAAAGAACAGAAAACCAAAAAGGACACAATGGAAGTGGGGGGCAGAGCAGGAGAAGGCCTCCAGAGGGGTAGGACTGAAGATAAGGAACTGGGGGAGGGCTAGCAGGGAAAGGGAGTTTTCGCCTACGCATGCTGTGACTCTGCATTACGTGGACACGGAGAGAAGAAAAGATCTGGTCCTCCATATGGCCGTGGGTTTCCTCACCATTGTTCCCTACCCCTTCCATTCTAACTGAGGTTGCCCCAAATGTCAGAATTCTTAGTTAGGACTCTGAGTCACAGTGACTCAAACAGGGTCATTTGCTGGGGCATAAATAGGGTCATTTGCTGTGATGCAAACCTTGCAATCACTACCTTTGACTCATGTAGGAAAGTTCTAAGTCTTCCCTTTCCCCAACCCTGACCCTCAGCAAACTTCTTTGTTTTCGCTTGAAATCAAAACACCTTTATTTCTTAGTAAGCAAACGTCTTCTTCTCACTCTTTCTGTAGCTCTTCTCCTAACAGAAGAGTTAGCAGGAAGAGAAAGGAGAGCACTGTGGCCTCTATAAATTAGTCATTGAAAGTTTTTTCTTTATAGGAGGGAAGTGTGAGTATGCTATTGTTCATTTTGCTGCTTTTGTGCTCCAAGTTAAAAGCTCTTTTGATTTTAAAAAACCTAATCAGTTATGTTTTTTAGGATGGTTGGATGAAAGGCAGAACATTGATGTTGATTGCAAAATCCATGAGCTCAAGATCAAATTTCTCTTAGGTCAGTCAAATTCGCAATACACAATGTTCCTTATCACTTCCTTCTTTCTTGTCATCTCCCAAAGCTACAGCCAAGAGAACATAAATTTTGCCAGAAATAACTCACCTCCTTTTTTCTTGTCATTTCCCAAAGCTACAGTGAAGACAACGTAAATTTTGCCTGAAATAACTCACCTCCTTTTTTCTTGTGATC